>NW_027601480.1:0-143000 GCF_053455715.1 Rhinoraja longicauda
AGTATTGATCCCAGATCTCTGGCCCTGCGAAGCAGCAGATCTACCAGTTGTGTGACTGTGCCATTTCTGCGCCACTGTGCCACCTGAATGTTATAAAGGTTGTAAGCCAAAGCGCTATGATAAATTTCACCCAACCTTTCCATGAGGTGTTACTTCAATACTTTACTGTGATATATCCATTTTCCTTTCAGTCTTAGAAGTGAAATGATGCTTTATTGTCTTGCTCCACAAATTGTTCTGAACTCTAAAAAAGGGAATTTACAGAGTTAGTGAGGCATGCAACAGTATTTATTTTCATGGAAACTGTAAACCATTGTGCATCCAATCTTTGTGCATCACTATGAATTTTGAACCTAACATCCCAGCAATGAATTCACCATAATTTTCACCCATTATGCAGAATAGTTTCAGAGAATCTACAGCAAAGAAAAACATCCAGTTGAAGGCAAATGTTACAAATCATTCACTTTGTGCCCAAATGATTTTCATGCAACATTACAGGTGCTCTAAGTGTTTATTTATTCATCCAAATATTCAAAGGCTAAGAAAACAAAAATATTTTATTCCAGTTAAATTGAATTAGCTAAAGCAGTTTAAACAAGCATAGCATTTTAAATGAACTTTCCAATCTCTGCAGTAACAGTAAACATTTCAGAGGAATATCTTTTTGTGGAAGAGTATAAGGCTGGGATGAAGGGTATTTGAAAAGGAGGAAACGTTTCATTAAGTTGGAACAGAAAGAACTAGGTGGCCAGATAATGCCTGGACTTCTTTTTTACTTTTACCTTTGGAGATGTTGATTTCCTTTAACAGGTACACTGGAAAACTAAGTATGAATATAGACCCAGAGATCCAGCACAACAGTATTACCCTCAGTACTTACTACGGCATATATTAAGGTGTAAGAAAATGTGGAAGAAGGAAGGTGCTTTATGGATGAACACTTGGGTGGGATTTTCAACTCAACTGACCTGATATCTCCTGCTTGAATTCAAACCATTTTGCTGACTGAATCTCAAACATATTTCAATGACACCATTTTCAATTGGAGTGTGGGATTACTGACAGGTCTGATGCTCAATTTAAGAGGATCTCTTAGAGTAAGGTGCAATTCAACTCCGCCACTGACAGAGCGTCTCAACTGTCTGGCAGAATGCTGGAAGGTGATTGTGGAACAGATAAGGGCATGCAGGCAGGTCCTGCTGACTGCTTGCAAATGGGAGGAAAAGGCCAAGCTTCCACAGCAGCCTGGACTGAAGAAACCAGCAATGTCAAACCTTGCAACTGTACTGCAATGCAGATTTTAGCCTTCAAATGATTCATTGATGTGACTCGGCTCCATGGATGAGTTTGATGACATCTTTATACGCCATACTTCTCACTGCCCTGTTTCATACCGACAAGAAAAATGGGGTCCTATACTAAATCATTCTCCTTCCTATCTCACATCTACCTGTGGCACAGGGCAGGTCCTGCTTCTTTATTTATTGCCATGAAAATGTTCTGCAGTGCCTTTGCCAACATAGAACCACAATAAAATAAAAGAGATTGTCAGTTCAAAATTTGCATTGTTGCAAAATCATTAAAAGATAAATTTGTTGCATATAAGGAAAACCAGCGTGTGTCTTCCTTAATTTAAAATCTGGTGCTCTGCTCTGATATAAGGAACACATCAAGTAACATAAATTGTTTTTCTTTTAATTTAAACGGAGCTAAGCTGAACAATTGATCTCTCCCTACTGAACTGTTCTTTTCCTCCCTCCCAGCCCTTCAAACTTCAGTGCATTCATTCCAGCTCTATTAAAGATTACGTTTTGGCATCTTTTGACAAAATATTTGCCAATCTCTAAGAAACAAAGGGGCTTGGATGTCACTTTGCTTCATTTGACATCAATTAATTACTGATGTATTAGTCACCAATATTGTGTTGAAATAAAAAGACCCTGAGAACTGTATTGATACGTGGTATTTGATATTTAATTTCCTTCAAGCATTTGGTGTTTTAACTCTATTCCAACTGTGTGGTCCGTGGTGCTGTAAGATACTGTAATGAGCACTAATAAACATTTTAGTCAATACTTGTTCTCTAAAATTCAACCATGACAATCCCACAGGTGTGGTGAGCAGCAATTGCAAGACAGCTGAACCTTGGATAATCCGTGAACAGCCAAGTCTCTCCGCATAGAGTTATAATTAAATACATTTCCATCCCCCATGAGGTGTAGTGTTCTGCTTAGTCTTTACAGGGATCTCTCTCTGTTTCTTGTTGACTTCATCTGGATCTGTTCTATTCTCATTGGTTTAAGCTTTTTTCTCCAGGTCCATTCATTTTTGCTTACAAAGAAACTTGGCAATTATTTATTGTTCATTGCCACGTAATTCCACAGAGATTGAATTTCTTGCATCAGCTATCAACTATATGATCAGGGATTCATGCTTCAATCATTTCCTTTGGAAGAAATTATAGACATAACACGATTGCACTTATTTGTATTCATTAGCTGTTCACAAACATCGAAAAACTCTTACAAATCCAGTTTGAGGTCCCAGCCTGCTTAAAGAAGAATAAAAAGCACGGTGCCAAATAAAAGCACAGGTAATGTGCTTTAATGACTGTTATAACATCCACCATCATGAAGTACTGAGAGAAACTGGCAATGGTGCACATTAACTCCAGCCTCCCAGACTTCCTTCGTCCACTGCAATTTGCCTATTGTTGCAACAGGTCATTGGCATACCTCATCTCCCTAGCCCTACACTCATCTCTGTAGCATCTAGTCACTGGACTATGTCAGACTCCTATATATTGACTATAGCTCCACCTTCAACACCCTAAACCCAGACTCATATCTGAACTCCTGGACCTAGGACCCTCCTCAGCCATATGTGATCCTTGACTTTCTGACCCAATGAACACAGTTAGGATAGGCAACAAGACATCCTCCACAATAATTCTCAACACCAAAGCCTCAAAAGGATTGTTCTCAGACCCTTACAATATCCCCTATACACTCACGACTGTGCAACCAAATTCTGCTCCAACTCCATATACAAGTTTGCAGATGACACCACTGTAGTGGGTTGGATCTTGAACAATGATGAGACAGAGCATAGAAAGGAGATAGAGATCAAGGCAACAACCCCTGCCATGACCTCAGCAAGATTGGGGCATGTACTCCACCGTGTTAACTTATTGAATTCAGGAAACATGGTGGAGTACATGCCCCAGTCAGCATAACTGGTACCAAAGTGGAAGTGGCGATGTCTTCAAGTTCCTAGGTATAAATATCCCCAGCAATCTATCTTAGACCAACCATGTTTAAGCTCCAGCCAGAAAAGTACAGTTCTCCCATAAATTAGGGGACAATGCTTAACTTCCAACCTGACTTTATTGTGGACGCTGGATGTCTCCTCAGTAAATGTAACACTGCAGTATAGTAAAACTATACTCTGTACTCTTGTGTTTTTCTCTTTACACTACCTGTGTACTTGGCTGTGGCTTGATTGGACTTTTGCATAGTATCATCTGATTTAATTGGATAGTATGCAAACAAAAGCTTTTCACTGTGTCCCGGTACATGTGACTATAATAGACCAATACCAATTTCAGTGGCAATGCTTCCATCACAACCAAATTAGCAAATTGTGTCCACAATATCAATCAGCATTGGTCTATTTCAACAGGTGAAGAATCTCATCGTAAGCTAATGGGAAAATCATGACAATTGGTAGATCTGAAGTGCACAAGTGTTTTCATGAAATGTGAACATAAAAATCCCATGCAAATATCACTAGGCTAACTTGGCATGGTTCACTCACACAGTACCATTTTTAATCTGTTTTCCTTGACAATTCTGTGGGTCAGTTCTGTGGAGGGATTGCATAGGTGATGTTTCAGATCGGAACCCTTCTTCAGACTGATTGTAGTGGGGGGACAAAAGCTGCAAAAGCTTTAGTAAGCTTTAGAAAGCTTTCCAGCTTTCTACCCCCCCCCTACAATCAATCTGAAGAATGGTGGCCAACCTAAAACATCGCCTGTCTATGCCCTCCACAGATGCTACCTGACTTGTTGAGTTACGCCAGCACTTTGTGTTTTGCTCAAGATTCAAGCATCAGTAGTTCTTGTGTCTCCCTGCATTCAAAGTTTCCCATGAATCTGCTCCTCGTTGCCTCAACCATTAAAATCCTCATATTCAAGCTGCCTCATGGCATATCCCTTCTTTATTTCTGCAATCTCCTTCAGACCTCCAGGCTTTTCTGAAGACTCTTTTTCTTGGACTTTGGTGCCGTGTGATATGCCATTGCTTTATTCCATCATTGGTGGATCTTCCTCTGTGGACCTAGACTTCATGTTCTTCAATCCCCCTTAAACCCTAAGCTTTGCTTTTTACCTCCTTTTAAACTTTGTTTAAAATCTGATCGTGGACCAGGCTTTTAGATCTATCATTCCTTCTTTGATTCAGCATCCAATTTTTCGATAATGGATCTGTCCAGGGATTTATAATGGTTTTCAACCATTGATGTGTTATATAAATATATGTTGTTACTGTGTGCCAACTTCATGTTTGGATCAGCAAGTAATTTTCCAGTAGATGTCTTCAATGGGTCAGACTTTCCTTTTCTGAAGACGACAAGAGAAGGAAATTAAAGGTATGCAAGATTTAGTATTTAGGTTGAAAATGATTTCATCTTTATTTTGCCATCCCTGTGTTTAGCAAATCTTGGCAATCTTGGTAAGAATACATGTGTTATGTTATTGGTAGTATTAAGTAAATGTCACTGCTGTGTCTGCCGCCTTTAATGCACAACACAAATTGTATCAATGCACATCAAATATATGGCAGCTGGAATAAGTTGAGAGTTTGCTGTTCATTCCCTGGGCACAGTGTGCGTTCACTGTACTTTGATTTCTGGACAGCAGAGATGCTAAAAGCCAGTCCTTTCCACAAAAGAGCCCGAGAAATTCATCAAAAATGCTGATGACATAGCAGGAAAAAAAATTAAACAAAATCTTACAGTCAATGCAATAATGGTTGATTATTTAAAAAGAATAATGTTCATTGATTGAACAAATTTACAGTTGTTGCAGGCCACAATCATTTAAAATGTTCGTAAGATCTCAGAAATAGATAAACAGCAGGTTAGAATTGGATTAATAAGTGGCTGACTATATTAGTTCTGTCCACCCCTATTGATATTAACAACAGACACTGGAGATCAGAAAATCTCTCTCAGTCCTTATGTGCCACATTACTGGAGAGCTAATGAATATTTTATTGTGATAAAGTTGTCCTCAATCAATAATTGCAGACTAATGTATGTGTTCGAACATTACTGGCAAGAATCAGTAAATGGGTGCACAAATCTAAAACCTCTCAGTAGTTTTGGCAAATATTTGTTTCAGAAAAAAACGGTCCTTTTGCACTTTAGTTATTAAATGGTACCTCATGCCTCGGCTGTGAAGTACATTGGTTACAGTTCTCCAATGCTAATAAGTATATAAGTGGAATCCTTTGTGTTTACAGAACTCGGCTTTTGTTAGAGGCAATGTGAAAGTGTACTATGGTTGAACTGTGGAAACCCCCTGATCCTGGTGCAGTACCATTCCATTCATGATTCACTGTCAGAGCTAATTTGAAAAATTAACCTTACAAAAGGCAAGGGACAGATGAAGGCTGTAACTGTTTCAGCTACAGATGTTTCCTTTTGAATGTTATCCACATATCATAATAAATAAATCAGTTCATTAATAAACATCGCTTGCCAAGAAGAATATAAAAGCAATATCTCCTCTGACCAAAACAAATGAATGGAAAAAGACATAAGTCTGAAATTAGCAGTAATTGCTTTGTAAAAATAATGATAAAAAGTAACTGTTTTCTGTCAAAGATAGAAATTATGGCCTTGAAATTATGCTTTGGGAGTCTAATAAACAGCTCTAATGAATGTGTCCAAAATTCTTCATTTTGAACAGTGATCTATTCATGTTGAATGCAAGTATTTCACCATGTAATTTCAGTGTCATCTGATTTTACATAAAATGAAGTCCAAATGATGGTTTTAAAGAGGGTGTTTCATTATTTCTGTGCACTGTGCTTCACTTATCCCTGGCGTCCCACTTCTCCTTACCTGAACCCTACATCTTGGCCAGCTCCCACCATGTTACTGGAAGGTTGTTGAAGGCTCGGTTTGCACAGAGATGGGCTTTCTGCTGTAATCTGGCAAAGATACAGTAAGTGAGCACCGAGGAAATTATGATGCATTTATTTTACTTTCCATTTGTGATGCCAGAAAAGATTAAGTATTAAAGAAAAACTATGTGATTAACACAGGCTCATGTTGCGCTAGGGTGTAAAATGGACTTGGGCAGTCATTAATACCCCTTTCCATTGGGTCTTTCTGTTGAGGTATATTTTTTATTCATTTTATATCAACATCTGAAGTTTAAGTAAACTCCCATGACTTTATCCATTCACACAATAGGCAGATATTTATGGAGTAAAAAATGTGAAGTCTGGACTCTCTATGGGATAGGGGAGGTTTCTTGCTTACCAGAGTGTTCCTGCTTTGAGTGAATGAAGTACTATTGAATTCAGCAGGCTGTCAGCCAGATAATTTGATTTTACATTTAATTTAAATCTTTTGTAATGTCTGGTTAGCCCCTTAAGTGCTTGGCTGAGGCAATGTGCTGCAAAGGTTTTTTAAAAAACTTCCATTGTACTACAATGATAGAATTATACAGTGTGGAAAAAGGCCCTTTGGCCAAATTTGTCCATGCCGAGCAAGATACCTATCTGAGCTACTCCCATTTGCTTGTATATGACCTATATCCCTCTGAAACTTCCCTATCCATGTACATCTCCAATGTCTGACGAGCCACACCTTGGCCACACCCTGACCACACCCTGGCCACACCCTGGCCACACCCTGGCCACACCCTGGCCACACCCTGGCCACTCCCTGGCCACTCCCTCTTCTCCCCTCTCCCATCAGGCAATGGGTAATAAAGTGTGAAAATGCACAGGCAACTGAATCATCCTACCATAACCAGAGAGCAGCCTTGAACTACTATTTAACTCTTTGATGACCCTCAGACTATCCTAGATGATAGATACTTTGCTGGCTTTACCTTGCACTAAACGTAATTCCGTCATCATCAATCTAAACACTGTAAATGGATTAATTGTATTCATGCATTGTCTTTCTGCTGACTGGTTAGCATGCAACAAAAGTTTTTCACTGTACCTCGATGTGCCAATAAACTCAACTAAGTAACTTACTAACTAACTTTTTAATATCATTATTGCACCTGCCCCAGTCACTTCCTCTGACAGATTCTTAATACATTGAACCTTCCATGTGAAAATGTTGCTTCTCTCATTATGATTGAACCATTCCCTTTTCATCTTAAACCTATGCTCCCCAGTTCTAGATCCCTCAACCCTGGGTATAAGACTGCATTTGCCCCGTCTATTCCTCTCATGATTTTATTTCCCTCTATAAAACAACACCTCAGTCCCCCATACTGCAAATAATAATGCCCTAGTCACCATACCTACTCTAAAACTCAGGCTCATGAGCACTGGCAGCATCCTCGTAAATCTTTCATTCTTTCCAGTTTAATGGCATCTTTCCAATATCAGGGTGTCCATAACTGAATACAATACTCCAAGTGCAGCCTCACCAACGTCTGTTCCAATTGCAACAAAACATTAAACCACTATACTTAGTGCTCTGACTGATGAAGGGCACCACGCCAAAAGAACCACCCTGACCTCACTTTCAAGGAACTATGTACGTACACCTTGTTCCCTCCGTTTGACAACCCTCCCCAGGACCCAACCATTCATCGTGAAGTTCCTACCCAGGTTTGACTTCCCAAAATGCAGTACCCCACATTTATCTGAATTAAACTCCATTCCTCAACCCACTCAACTGTCATTCCTCAACCCACTTATCCAGCTGATCAAGATCCTGCAGTAATTCTTGATAGCCTTCTTCACTGTCTACAATACCAGCTATTTTAATTCCATCTGCAAATTTACTACCCATACCTGTACATTCTAATCCAAATCATTGATTTAGACAACAAACATCGATAGTCCCAGCACCATACTCCTGCCAGCCTTTCCCTTCACTCTAATAGGAACATTTAGACCTTGAACTCTCACTTTTGAAGGCCTTCCACTTACTGGACATCCCTTTGCCATGAACAACCTACTCCAATCAACATTTGCAAGCTCCTCTATAATATAATCAAAATTCACCTTGCCTCAATATAGAACTTAAACTTGTGGTGCAGTTCTGTCCTTTCCCATAACTATTTCAAAACTATTAGAACTATGTTCTCTATATATTGCCATTGTTGGCTGTAGGAATGCTACATTGCACCTAAACCCAAGATTGCTTATTAGAACTAGATGCTGTTATACAAATCCTTCTTACCGTTGAAATACCTTGGTCAGTAATTTGACAAAACTCAGTTTGAGATATTGGGGTTATGAGTGGGATTGTGGTCAGCTTGTTGGGCAGTGGTGGTGAGAAGCTTGAGATATTGAGGAAATAGTATCCACTGTTGGTCAGTTAATGCAGGACTGATGGGCGAACAGGTCATGATGCTGGATAGTATCAATGGAAGGCAAAGCTTTGCATGATCTGAAGACGAGAGAGAAAAATGCTAAGACGACCAGGAGAGTAATGGAAATTAAAGAGTGGTGGGTGGAGGTTTAAACTACAGATTAACCGATTTACAGGTAGAGAAGATGTGTGTTGTTACAAAAAACGATTTACAGCAGGAAGCTCGATTCTGGCTTGAATAAAAGGCTGAGATTGCAACAGTGTAGCTTAGTCCACGAATAAGCAAGGAGGAGAATGAAATGTGTAACTTTAGTTAGAAAACTGAATAAAGATATTCAAAAAAGAATGATGGACAACATATAAGACTTAATAATGAAAGAAAGATAAAACATTTTATAATACTTTCTAAAAGGCTTATTCTTTCAGTATATGTTACTATTGTGAAGTTTTTTGAAGTGATGTATGGTATCAGCAAGTAAGTGGATTCAACCCCTCCGAAAGAAATTATCACATTCAAATGTACAAATGTGGTGAATGTATATTGTTAAATGCATTTTGACAAAAGATAGTTGAAGAGTAAAGTAAAAGGCAAGCTGTCTTCCATTTATTTAATATCAGCTATTTTCATTGGTTCATTTACACCTACAGGCAACATTGCTAGAAATTCAATCAATCAGATTTGCACCAATGAATCTAACTGGAAATGCATTATTTACTTAAACGTTTTTCCTTAACAGGCCTTTGATAACAGGCATGAATCAAAAAGCCAGCATTGTAGGAGAATCATAAAACTTAAATTTGGGGTTACAAATATTTATTTCAATATTAAGTCTTATATATGCCCATGTTGGCCATCATTCTTTTTTGAATATCTTTATTCAATTTTCTAACTAAAATTACACATTTTAGAAGGATGAGAGGAGATCTTATCGAAACGTATAAGATTATTAAGGGGTTGGACACGTTAGAGGCAGGAAACATGTTCCCAATGTTGGGGGAGTCCAGAACAAGGGGCCACAGTTTAAGAATTAGGGGTAGGCCATTTAGAACTGAGATGAGGAAAAACTTTTTCAGTCAGAGAGTTGTGAATCTGTGGAATTCTGTGCCTCAGAAGGCAGTGGAGGCCAATTCTCTGAATGCATTCAAGAGAGAGCTAGATAGAGCTCTTAAGGTTAGCGGAGTCAGGAGTTATGGGGAGAAGGCAGGAATGGGGTACTGATTGAAAATGATCAGCCATGATCACATTGAATGGCGGTGCTGGCTCGAAGGGCCGAATGGCCTCCTCCTGCACCTATTGTCTATTGTCTATTGTCTATTAAAGTTATAATTCAGTGTTTTAGATGCCAATGTGGTTGGTCAGGCAGATGTAGAAGTGGGTCATGTTACAGACCAAAAATAGATAACCATAGTGGGGGTGGAATGTGGGGTTGGAAAAGGGATTAGATGTCAAAAACCTCAGTTAGGTTCACGAGGCATGGTCCATCTCCTCTGAACCTATATTAATTGATAACATAAATTAAGAATTATTCCTCATTTTTAGTCAAGCATTTTGTATGTAATTGAAGCAAGGTGAATGGGTCTTGTTCTTTTGCAATCTAACAGTGTCTGCTTAATACGCCCATTAAAGTGTTGATGTCTTCTCGGTGTTCTCTGGACTTATTTGCTTTATTTCCAATGTCTTTCACTTAATTATGTTTATGTCCTGATTTTTACCTTTGGTTTTCTATTTTAGGAAAATTAATTTTGAAATTTCCCTCTTCTTGCTCATTATAATCAGGTTATTATAGACCATTGAATTATAATAGCTCCAATGGGATATTTTTAGTTTGATGGTTACATTTCTGATAATTAGCATCTTACATTCAAATAACCTTAAAAGTATGCCGTTTTTTCAAAGGGGAATAATAAATTGCAATTGCTAGCACACTTAATTTATTTTGACTTAATTCTGTTTCCTTTATGTTTGCAAGTGTATATAAGGATTTTTGTTAGCATTTTTAAAATTTTATTTTTAATAAATGTTATTTTTTTAAAATCAGAATCATTTCATTTATTCTTAATAGATTTTGAATATTATTGAATATCAGTGACATTATGAAGCATTTATTGTTCTTTGATAACTGGAAAATCTGGAGGTGCGGCTTTATCAGCAATCAATTGCTCAGCAATTGCTCATGGGTGGGGCTTTTCCTAATCCATCGAGTAGATGGTATTACTGGTCAACGTGGGTTGTTTTTAAATGTGCTATACAAATAAAATTGACTTGACTTGACTTGACATCACCCAAAAGGCCTGCTGACATGCAAAGCCTCTTCATTTTAGGTTTGGACACTACTTGCCAGATAATCGACATTGATGAATCTGCAAAGGGTAAGACTGATTGTCAGAGATAAACAAGGGCAACTTCAATTCATTTTGTTCCATTCATTTTTTTAAAACTCAGGTCTAATTTAACATTATATTCTGAAAGTTATACACACACCAGGTCATACGGGCATGAATTATTGTAGCTGCATTTCTAATCCCATTTACTTCAATTGGAGCCTGTTCTCATGTGCAAGGTTGCACATTTTCCCTATTTCATCCTGATATTCTCTGCAGAATTATTATTCCAAATATTCTTTCCCTACAGATTGCATCTGTACTCTATTATATTTACGTTACATAGCTGTATCATGTTTTGAAACAATTCAGAGCTGTATTCCATTCAGTGAACAAACTGTATTGTCTGGTCTGACCATGCACTGACTCATACGCCGAAGAAGCTGTTTTTGTTCCTAGTCTTCTTAGGAATGTTAATTAGTTTCTTTTTTTTTTCACTTGTCTTCTCTTTTATTTTCTCTGAGGCTTTTTTCCCTTATATTTCCTCTGCTGTGCTCATAACTCTGCAGGGCTTCATAATTTCTGACAGCACTTACTTGAGGGTATTATTCATGTGTGAGCCTGGAAAATTAATGTCAATGAAAATGAAACATCAAAGCTACGCCAAACCATATCCTGGCCTGCCCCATACAAAGATATTTTTATTAGAGAGGCCCCTTAAAATTAGCCCTGATGTCTTTTTTCTTCTCACCAACGCCAAGGAACTATCTATTTTCTTGTTAACAGGGATGAGTTAGTCATTCGCTGGTTGGAAAGATTGTTAATACAAGGGATAAGTTAACTTTTCATCACAGTTTGGTGCCTTTGACGAGAAATTGGTTTGAACCAATTTGGGTGCACTAAGAGTATAAGAAAATAACTGCAGATGCTGGTACAAATCGAAGGTATTTACTCACAAAATGCTGGAGTAACTCAGCAGGTCAGGCAGCATCTCGGGAGAGAAGGAATGGGTGACGTTTCGGGTCGAGACCCTTCTTCACTACTAGAAGTGAAGTAGTGAAGACTTCACTACTTCTTCACTACTAAGAAGTCACTACTAGCTGCAGTTTGGGTCTCCCCTGTAAAATCAAGAACTTGGCTTTGTTTGTTTTAAAACAATAGTTTGTTTTTGTTCTTCTAGCTGTTTGAAGATTCATGGTAGACATCTTTGGTTGTGTGGCCTTCGCAGTTGCTTGAAAACATTGAAACCTTTGTATATGTGACCGTCATTAATTTCTTTGAGGTGAATGTTGATGGGGAAATGCCAAATGTTCCAAATGAATCTTGGAAATGTATCTCCACTAATATTGGCCAGGTTGAGACTTCAGACTTCATGGACTTGGACATCCAAACACAGAAATCCTAAAATCCAGACCACACATCTGTAAGCATGTCCCACTGCTGGAGTCATCCTGATAATTTTTGGGATGGTATTCACAATCCTGTTCATACAATAGAGATTTTACAGCTGAGAGGAAAAATAAAACTTTTTTGTAAACCAGCAGTCCATAAAAAAAAAGCTTCTTCGTTATTTGTATTCAAAGTAACATTTTTAATTATTTAAAGGTGTTCCTAGATGATGTTAGTTGGTGTTATTCAGGAACCTTGACAGCTATGACAAATGGTCTGGCAGTCTGTCAGAGATTTTCTCATCAACTCTGGTCCTCTGACATAACCCAAATAAGCTGCAGAAATCTCTAGTGCCCACACAGAGCTTCAGTAACTGGACGCACAATGTTCCCAGAAAGCATATTCATCCCGAAGGATCCAAGTTAAGTATTCTGGGCAGTGAGTGTCGACAGATAGCACATTCCAAAAAACTTGCAGCTTTGCGCGGTGGAGTTAATGACCAGAAAAGTCATTTACTGACTCTGGGTGCGGTCTGTACGAAGTCCCTGTGACTGCGTGGGTTTTCCCCGGGTGCTCCGGTTTCCTACCACATTCCAAAGACGTGCAGGTTTGTAGATTAATTGGCTTCTGTACATTGTCCCCAGTGTGTAGGATAGAACTAGTGTACGGGGTGATTGTTGGCCGGCACGGACTTGGTGGGCCGAAGGGCCTGCTTCAACACAGTATCTGGTTTTTTTAAATAGTCTTTTTCTTTAGACTATGAAAGTGAAATTCAAAGAAAATATCTTGAGTGTGAGTTGCAATCTTTATTTCTGGACAGTAGAAATACCTTTAAGAAGTTACCACAATTAGATATGTCTGCTTAGATGGTCTGCTGCTTGCTAGTATATCCAAAAGCAAGTAGGTAACAATTAAAAACTGGATAGGGGGAGCAGGAAATTCACCTGATCACTTCTCTCTAAATTGAACAAGTAGAATTTGCAGTAATTCTACTAAATTCATCCAGCCACATAACTCTAGGCTATTAAATTTCTGTTTAAGATCAGTAGCATAAACAAAAACCATGCATTGTCCATAATTGGATGCTTGTCAAAAAAATCATGGTATGTAGATGATATTCCAGGAAAACATTGCTCCTGGAATCGTCAATATTATATAACCATGTTCGTCAATGTAAAAGAACATCCATCCTACTTGTGAGTTAACTGTCAGCCAGCTGATTGTTGCTGTTATTACAACAGTAGCAAATTTGCACACAGAATTAACAAGAAAGAAATACAGTTGTGAATGCATTTCTAGTCCTTCTCCCTTAAAGAGTGCACTGAAAAAACAACAACTTCCTTATTTTTGGTTATTAGATTGATATTTCTAATGAATAGGTAACTACATTTCTCAAAATGTGAATGAGGAATGAATTTGGTAATTTGATGGTAGATCAGTCTTTGGAGGTTATTCAGAATGTCAAGAGTTCCAAGTAGATAATTGTCATATGCAGCGGAATCAGAGCAACTAAATTCTTATTTACAATATCTTTACTGGCATATTAACACAACACAACAATGAAATACACAATAAACAATAATAAAATTAATTACAGTGAGGGGTTGCCGGGCCCGCAGGAGATATTTGGAGTGGGGGAGGGGGAGGGGAAATTACAGCAGTGTTTATACGTTGTCCCCCCATTTCAGGGCACCATTATGTTTGGGACACAGCAATGTCATGTAAATGAAAGTGGTCATTGTAGTGGCAACTTCAGTCCTTCCCACTGAAGTCCTCTCCCCTTGCCACCACTTCACGGAGGAATGGAGTGAACGATCTTGACGCAAACCAACAACAGAGAGATCTTCACGTCATTTCAGTTTAATTAGTCGTTTATTGAAGTAGGGATACAAACAGATTTGTATTTCTCCCATCATAGATCTGGTAAGAACTGTATCTTACCATAGCCTCTCTGCATCCTACGCCTCACGTCTCTGCATTCCCAGATAGTACTGAGTTCTGGCTCCTCCCAGTACGTTATTGCCATATATGTCCATTATGCCCATATATGTATTCATGTCACGACAAGCCCCCAAGTGTCCAAACGTAATACAGCAAGACACAAAATAATATAATATACTAAGACAGCTAATAAACACAAATGGCTCCTACAATCACGTTTAGTATTTTGGTGCATATCCTTTGGATGCAATGATTGCTTGAAGCCTGTGATTCATGGACATCACCAGTTGCTGGGTGTCTTCTCTGGTGATGCTCTGCCAGGCCTGTATTGCAGCCATCTTTAGCTTATGCTTGTTTTGGGAGCTAGTCCCCTTCAGTTTTCTCTTCAGCATATAAAAGTCACGCTCAATTGGGTTCAGATCGGGTGATTGACTTGGCCACTCAAGAATTTAACATTTTTTAGCTTTGAAAAACTCCTTTGATGCTTCAGCAGTATGTTTGGGATCATTGTCCTGCTGTAGAATGAACCACTGGCCAATGAGTTTTGAAGCATTTGTTTGAACTTGAGCAGATAGGATGTGTCTTCAGAATTCATTATGCTACTACCATCAGCAGTTGTATCATCAATGAAAATAGGTGAGCCAGTACCTTCAGCAGCCATACATGCCCAGGCCACAACACCCCCCACCGTGTTTCGCAGATGAGGTGGTATGCCTTGGATCTTGGGCAGTTCCTTCTCTCCTCCATACTTTGCTCTTGCCATCACTCAGATATATGTTAATCTTCGTCTCATCTGTCTACAAGACCTTTTTCCAGAACTGTGGTTGCTCTTTTAAGTACTGCTTGGCAAACTGTAACCTGGCCATCCTATTTTTGCAGCTAACCAGTGGTTTGCATCGTGCAGTGTAGCCTCTGTTTTTCTGTTCATGAAGTCTTCTGCAGATAGTGGTCATTGACAAATCCACACCTGACTCCTGAAGAGTGTTTCTGATCTGTCAGACAGGTGTTTGGGAATTTTTCTTTATTATAGAGAGAATTCTTCTGTCATCAGCTATGGAGGTCTTCCTTGGCCTGCCAGTCCCTTTGCGATTAGTAAGCTCACCAGTGCTCTCTTTCTTCTTAATGATATTCCAAACAGTTTTTTGGTAAACCTAAGGTTTGGCTGATGTCTGTAATCATTTTATTCTTGTTTCTCAGTCTCATAATGGCTTCTTTGACTAATGGCACAACTTTGGTCCTCATGTTGATAAACAGCAATAAAAGTTTCCAAAGGTGATGGAAAGACTGGAGGAAAGACAAGATGCTGAGAGCTCTAGGTGCTGATACCTGCATTAAGGATGCAATTAAACAGACCTGAGCAATTACAAACACCTGTGAAGCCATGTGTCCCAAACATTATGGTGCCCTGAAATGGGGGGGGGGTTATGTATAAACACAGCTGTAATTTCTACATGGTGAAACCAAAATGTATAAAAAATACCCTTTAATAATATCTGACAATATGCACTTTAACCACATGTGATTTTTCTTCTATTACAAATCTCAAATTGTGAATTACAGAGGCAATTAAATAAATGATGGGTCTTTGTCCCAAACATTATGGAGGGTGCTGTAAATGTTCCACAGCATAGCTCTGAACAGACTATAAAGTATTTATTAGGTTTATAAAATAATGATTACATTTCTAATTATTGTCAATAACAAGAAATTACCTTCCATTCCAATGTCTAAAGACTAATATTATTTCAAGTTGCAGTAATGCACCAGAAATGAAAAGCTGATAAGACAACATATTGGTTCCAGTTACAATATTCCTTAATCCCAGGGTTGTCAGTTTAATGTTCTTTAACTGTACATCTATCTTCTTGCAATAATTGTAGAACAATAAAATATGAGCACTTGGATCAGCTGAACACTGTACTTGGCCAAAATTTTAGCTCGAACTGCCTCACGAAACCAGCCCACAATTGTGGTGCATTCTCTGATGTTATTTAATGGTTTTCTTATTATTTTATAGTTTGCAAACAGTTTCACATTGTGAAATATTATTGCTCATATTATGGAGCAGTGCAAAGTCACTGGTTGAAACCAGCATGTATTCCATGTTTAGTCATCAATTTCAGCATCAATTCATTCAAGTCCGATATCGTTTTTATACAAAGCCAGAGTAAATCCTCTTGCACATTGGACAAAAATAGTTGAAATTGCAAGAAAAAATTTGCAACCCTCAACCTTTTCCAATTCACCAGATTCCCATCTCATCTTTTTGATTAATGTGGCAGTTCCAATCACAAGTTGTGTCTACCTATTGGTCATTCGGTGTCTTAATATTAACTGTCCCAGGATGGGTAAAACTAATTTTCCATCTAATTTCTTCAGCTAGAAAATAAAATAGGGTCATCCCAAGATGAATTTGAAATAGGATTTCAGGATTGAGGAGAAAATCATAAGATCATAAGATCACAAGTGATAGGAGTAGAATTAGGCCATTCGACCCATCAAATCTACTCTGCCATTCAATCTTGGCTGATCTATCTCTCCCTCCTAACTCCATTCTCCTCATAACCTCTGATATCATATCATATCATATCATATATATACAGCCGGAAACAGGCCTTTTCGGCCCTCCAAGTCCGTGCCGCCCAACGATCCCCGTACATTAACACTATCCTACACCCACTAGGGACAATTTTTACATTTACCCAGCCAATTAACCTACATACCTGTAAGTCTTTGGAGTGTGGGAGGAAACCGAAGATCTCGGAGAAAACCCACGCAGGTCACGGGGAGAATGTACAAACTCCTTACAGTGCAGGACCCGTAGTCAGGATCGAACCTGAGTCTCCGGCGCTGCATTCGCTGTAAAGCAGCAACTCTACCGCTGCGCTACCGATACCCGTACTAATCAAGAATCTATCTATTTCTGCCTTTCATTTATCCACTGCCTTGGCCTCCATAGCCTTCTGTGGCAATGAATTCCACAGATTCACCACCCTCTGACTAAAGAAATTTCTCCTCATCTCCTTCCTAAAAGAATGTCCTTTAATTCTGAGGCAATGACCTCTAGTCCTCTCCACATCCACTCTATCCAAGCCTTTCATTATTCTGTACATTTCAATGAGGTCCCCCTCATTCTTCTAAACTCCAGCAAATATAGGCCCAGTGTCGTCAAACACTCATCATAATATGCGTTAACTCAAACGAAAAATGGGGAGCCAGTAGAATAGAGAAGGTAGGAAATATGAAGCACAATTGGACAAAGTATAGAAAATGTGAGGAAGGGCAAGGAACAAAAATGAAGGAAATGTAGAAGGCTAATGGCAAGTTAGGCGTTTCTGGCATTTTGCAGTGTTTCTAATGCTTACGTCACTATTTGTCTGAAATAAGAGGCCGAGAGAATTTCTGCAAATAATCATATCAGGCTATTCAGTTCAATTACTGATTTAGTTTCACACAGTGAATTAGACAGTTTGAGATCCATTAAGGAGGAACACTAATCAATTATAATATAGTTTTTCGACACGTGAACTTAAACCATACATCTTGATAGTGTATACAAACATGAAGCCAAATTGACAAATCTCAGGGTGTTAGGATTTGTTCTAGGTGATTTGTAATCCACAGAGAAAAAAAAAACTTCAGCTTCTGAAATTTTCATTTATAAGCTTCTTAGGCAATCTGATGTGATTGAACATGACTTGCTTGCACTCCACTTTTGATTTGGCTAATGAGGTCAATGTAGGAACCACAAATTTTCCATAGTCATAGAGTTGTACAGCACCAAAAC
Organism: Rhinoraja longicauda; assembly: GCF_053455715.1. NCBI lineage: Eukaryota > Metazoa > Chordata > Chondrichthyes > Rajiformes > Arhynchobatidae > Rhinoraja > Rhinoraja longicauda. The sequence goes on from NW_027601480.1 coordinate 18,017, forward strand.
AGGCCCTTTGGCCCAACTTGCCCATGCCAACCAAGATGTCCCATCCATGATAGTCCCACCTGTCTGCATTTGGCCAATATTCCTTTCCTATCCATGTACCTGTCCAAATGTTTTTAAATATTGTGATGGTACCTGCCTCAACTACCTCCTTTCGCAGATCATTCCATATACCCACCACCCTCTGTGTGGAAACAGTTGTCCCTCAGATTCCTATTAAATCTTTCCTCTCTCACCTTAAACGTCCTCTGGTTCTTGATTTCCCTACTCAGAGTAAAAGACTCTGTGCATTCACCCAGTCTATCCCCTTCATGACTTTGTACACATCTATAAGATCATCCCTCAGCCTGCTGTGCTCCAAGGAATAAAGTCCTAGCCTTCCCAACATCTTTATAGCTCAGGCTCTCAAGTCCTGGCAACATCCTCATAAATCGTCTCTGCACTCTTTCTAAATGAATGATATCCTTCTTCCAACAGGGTGACCAAAACTGAATACAATACTCCAAATGTGGCCTCAAGCGTCTTGTACAATGTAACATAACAAAGCCGGCACAGGATGGCACAGTAGTAGAGTTGCTGCCTTACAGTGCTGGAGACCCAGATTCAATCCTAACTACGGGTGGTGTCCATAGGGAGTATGTACGTTCTCCCCGTGACCTGTGTGGGTTTTCTCCGGGAGCTCTGTTTTCCTTCCAAAGGTGTGCACGTTTGTAGGCTAATTGGATTGGTAAAATTGTCCCCAGTGTCTGTAGGATAGCTGGTCGGCGTGGGCTTGGTGGGCCAAAGGTTTGTATCGTGCCATACCTCTACACTAAACCAAAGTAAACTAAAATCCCAGCTTCTGTACTCAATACCCTGACTGACCAATGTACTGAAAGCATTCTTGACCATCCTATCTGCCTGTGATGCCACTTTCAGGGATAAAAGCCACTTTCAGGGAAGAATGGAAAGGTGGAGAAGGAGATAGCTGATGTTTGGAAGGGGGGGAGGGGGGAGGGGGGGAGGGGGGCAGCGGGGGAGGGGGGGAGGTTACAGCTCTGTCATTTGTGAGGTGGCCCCCATCTTCCACCACTTGAGCAAGAATTCTGTATGCTTCCAATGCATGTCCTCGAATGCTCCTTCTCCACTATGACCAGTTATAGGTAAGAGTTTTTCAAGAGGACTTTGAACACATCTTTGAATATTTTTCTCTGTTCCTCTGGTGAATACCCATGCAAGAACTTGGAATAAAATGGCTGTTTTGGAAGACTGGTATAAGGTGTATGGAAACAACATGGCCAACATAAGGTACCTATCCGAGAGTAACTATGGCCTTAAGACTGGGGAAGATAGCCTGGGAGATGAGGCTGATATTTGTTCACCTATCCTTCTGGTGAATTGGGAGGACTCTGTAGAAACATGATGGGTGGTATCTTTATAGTGCCTTGATGTCTTTGCAGTTTGTCTAGGTCTCAGAAGCATAGAGGCGAGTAGGGATGACTATTGCAGGGATCATTTCATTGTAGACCATGAGCTTTGTGCTAGGTCTAACATCTTGATCTTCAAATGCCTTCATTAAATCTCTTCCTTAATCAACCAAAGATTGTGTTGATACAAGGAAGGTGACGATTTGCATCTTTGACATCTGCTTTCAATGAGAAGTGGCTCCTATGGTATGAGAAGTGGACCATGTTTGCTGTGAACCAGTTATCAAATCAGGGGGTGGTGCTGCGGCTGATCGGGTTGAGAGAGGATCTGGGTCCTGCAGATGTTTTGTGTAACTATCAGTTCTTTGTCAGGACCTAGCAATTCTTTGTCTGTAACTACAGATAAGGACTAACAGGGATCCTAGCAAAGTACTCGGACATAATTTTATCCTATTTCACTTTGATTTTCCCATATCTGTTATAGTTATGGCCTAAAATTCGGCAAACCTCCATGGAAATCAGATGTTTGCTTTAGTGTTATATAACAGCATGAAAGCAAAAATCTTTGCAAAGCCGAACATAGAACTAACAGCCAAGTACATGATTGATGGTGACCATAGAGAAAATTGCTGGTGCTAAAAGAATAAAGAAGGTTCAGTATCTAAAGTTCAGCATGTAAGTTCATTGATGTCTTGGTGTACATTTTATTGAGAAAAGAAAACATAACTGGGAATCAAATCTTTAAGCACTGTTAGAATTTATCATTACCTCCCAAACAATGTTCATGTCCTGTCAAATATTTTCAAGCAACTGTTAATCTCTATGTAATGTGAACAAAATGAATTGATAGCTTAAAGCCATCCAATAGAAATACAGAAATAATTAGACCATTGCAGGGTAACTGTAGGTCAATTTGAAACTAAAAGAAAGATTTCATTGCCTTCAGTAGAATGCTTGCTTTGTATCTGGTCTTAAACAACTGAACTAAAACAATGGATATGTGTTCAATCCAGAATGTGTAAAGTTAGAAATAAACTGGAATGGATGAATAATTCACTTACACCACAGCTTTTTGGTTAGCTTTTGAAACGTTAAGCATGAACTACTACTTGAAAGCATTATCTGTTCACGAGTATCATGCAAGAAGATGACTTTCTGAACTTTGGAAAAGCATGATCAGATGAGGAAATATAAAGTCACACAGGCTGGCAATCTTTATTCATGTTTGGGTGGAGAGAGCCATAATTAAAAGGTACAATATTAATAGGAGCCTTGGATCTAACCAAAACCAGTTCAAACCATTTCCATTGAATATATTGATACAAGCAATGATTAGCTTTGAAATCACAAGGTACAGCTGTGTAAAATAAGACTGATCTTTATTAAGAAAGCAGTTGTCATGTTACAGGCAGTTACTTGACACAAGTGGTCTGAAAACTAACTAGTATTTATATAGGATGTTAAAGAATATTTGGAAGTTATAAAATAATGTGGATGGCAATTAAAACAACAACCAATTTTTTAAATAGAGAAAAAAAAATCACATTTCACTTTCTTTAAATTATGCTGCTGATGACAACAGATGATTGTTCATGTTAATTGGCCCTTATTGTAACATTCATCAATGGTACTTTATTGTCACATGTACCTAGCTAGGTACTGTGAAATTAATTTTTGCATACAATTCAGCAGTCTTACTATACACAATCATAACCAAGTAGAAGAGTGTAAGAATAGTAGATTGCACAGAGATAGCACCAATTGTATCTTTCAACTTTCAAAGTTCTTAAAAATGTAGTCTCAACCTGACCTGAAGAACGGTGCCGACCCAAAATGCCACTTATCCATGTTCTCCAGAGGTGCTGCCTGACCCGTTGAGTGACTCCAGCATTGTCTTTCATTTACACGGACATGACAGGCTGATGGGCCCATTTCCGTCCTGTGCAACTCTTATAACTGACGCCATTGACTTCCAAGTGGCAGTTAGTCAAGGCAAAATGTAAGAACAAAAGGCAGTAACTTGAGTTTATTCCATTATTCAATTAGTTCACGGCTAATCTGTTTCTCAACTCGATTTAGCTACACTTGATCCAAATCCTTCAACACTCTTCCTTAGCATGCCTTAATAATCACCAATGCGAAATTTTCATTTGACCTACGAACCACACTCATCTAGTGAAGAGAGTTCTCAATTTGCTAATTATTTCATGAATGATGTCTCTGTTTCCAATCTCTCAAATCCCCTTTTCAATTTGAGCACCTCAGTGAGATCATTCCACAACTTTCCAAATGTAAGAGAATTAAGGCCAAGTGTATTGACCTCGGGGCAGGCTGAGCCATCAAGAGAGAGATTGTGTAAAATACAACAGACTGCTGGAACTTTTGACACCCGGCCTGTGCAAAGTTGCTCCAGAGGCACTGCCACTGTTGCTACAGAATGCCAAAGTGTTCTGTGACATTCCATGTGGCAGCACGATATTTATTGTAAGCGTATTGTCCATTTGTTAACATTTGGCCCACTTGCTTAATATATCCTTGCTACTCTCTTACTTTCTTCTATCATTTACACAACTTGTGGTGCTTCCTAGAAATTCACAACCATTAATTTCAATCTCAACAGTTGAGATTTGATTAATCTCAACCATTAATTCTAAATCATGAATAAAATTATGGCTTTTTATTATTTCATCCATTTCATTGATCCTGTGGTTCAAAGAACATTTGCTTGGGGAGCACCACTGGTCACATCTTGCCAATCCACTAATTTGGACTTGAACATTATATGAGTTGCCGAACTTGCTTCTCATTCACTTGCCCACATCATTAAAGAAAAGAGTTTGCCACTCCAATTTTTCTTTCAACGGTCATCAATTTGCAAAGTACATCTTTTGACGGTGCATTTTAATACTATCCCATCTAGTGGGCTGGTGTATCATCCCACATTAAGATGTCACATTATTAGAGATATTTCCTCCCAGATGAAATGTTAAATCAAGATTCAATCCTCTTGAATGATTCAAATAGATACTAAATACTGCATTGAACTTATTTGAAAAGGAGCTAAACGTTCTGCTTGCCTGACCATTCAACCTCACCAAACCCATGGGGCCAAACGCTGCTGCTGTGGTAGGGGTTTTTCAGCCATTTATTGGGTGAGGATTGGTCAAGAAGTCATATAATATACTTGCCATTTGCAGGTCACCTAAAGTAACATTTTATCCCATGGTAACTTGAATAATGAGGCCCTTTACGGCAGCAGAGCTTTTGACGATGAAACAATATCAGATGGTTGGGCCAGAATATACCCCATCATTGATTAATCAATTGAATAAAGCTTTAACAGCTGGCTAAATCATGCTTTTCTTACCTGATCATTAATCCTATTAAAGATTTGGAGTGCTTCTTTCAAAAGATTAAAATCAAACAATTACCAAATCTTGAAAATTGTTTAAGCAATATAGTGGGGGAGGGGGGGGGATATTGCAATAATGTTGTAACCTCAATTAATGAAAGCAATATGTAAATAATCATGTATTTATCCATGCATGCTTTTGTCTCTGGTGGAATGAATTGCACTGCTGTTGCTGTGCCAGGTTTAGTGGGCAGATTTCCAGCATAAGTTCGGGGGATTGTAGCAATTCCACACTTTGTCACTGGGCTCCATGCCGCAGCCTTTCAAAGTCAGACAAGAGACCTCGAATAGCTGTCAAAGAGCAGCCAGCTAGTTTGGGCCTTCTGCATTTGTGTGGGAGTCTTGCACTTGGTGGCTTTATATGGAGAACTGCTGGTTGATCAGAACAGTGCCCCTGGCATTTCCCAGCCAGCCCTGGTCTATTAACAGAGTATTCATCTAATTGGCATTGTTCAATCTTGCTGAATGCAAAATGCCACTGCATTTACTGCATGTTAACAGTCATTGCAATTCATTATACGTAAAGTGTTTGGAACTAAATCATTCTCTGTGTAGTCTGCAGTGAGTTTCCATCTATCACTGGTGAACCTGCCAGGCTTCAATTTACTCTTGCTGGATTTATTTAAGTACTTCAAAGGTGGTTTGCATTTTAGTCATCCCAGCTGTGCACTGATATTAAACTGAAATCTCCAAAGCTGAAAATAAGCTTTTAAGGCCCTGCCACTGCATATATATATTTTCTCTGGTTTGCACGATATATGTACTTTGATTTGGATTTTCAGCAGGATCGCAACAGTTGACCATGATAGAGAAGAGGGTATTTATTCACTCTGACACCGTTCCAGCTTTGTGTCAATGTCATCTTGGTCTACACAATCAGAAATTTATACTGGTCTTGTATAAATGTAAATCTCCCACTGATTGTAGCTGGAAATGATAACTCAGAGCAAGCATCTGACTATGAAAGCAATAACTCCTGGTGGGTACATGATCGGTTGAATGAGCCTTCAAAATTAACTTTGAAAGATTTGGATTATCCTGACTTAAATAAATACAATTTGTCTGCTATTTGGAAAGCATAGATATGCTTTAGCCTCATATCGGTCCCTAACCCACTCACCATGCCAACTGTGCAAGCTGAGGTGAATCAAAGTACAGCATTTGCTTTATCTTATAAAAGCTTTTCAAATGAGAATGTGCTGAAATTCTATTAGCTGATGTTTCTGATTATCTTCCTCACCGATTACATTTTCCTTTACTTTATCTATTTCATTAGTTTTGTACGAAGCAGTTGACATTGTTCAGCTTCTTCAGCAACCAACCATAGGCTTCCGATTGAAGTGTGGAAAATGATAAACTATAACAAAGATACTTTTAAGAGTCAGTAAGACGACACCCCACTGGAGTAGCTACCAGCCAATGTGACAATCCACTTATACAATGACAACAGGTGCAGGAGGAGGCCATTCAGCCCTTCGAGCCAGCACTGCCATTCAATGTGATCATGGCTGATCATTCTCAATCAGTACCCCGTTCCTGCCCTCCTCCTGACTCCGCTATCCTTAAGAGCTCTATCTAGCTCTCTCTTGAATGCATTCAGAGAATTGGCCTCCACTGCCTTCTGAGGCAGAGAATTCCACAGATTCACAACTCTCTGAAAAAGTTGAGACGAGAAGTATTATCCTTGTTTGGAGTGTGTGCAGGACTTTATATTTGTTAACTAATAGAAGAATGTATGTGTATTTTAATGAGATATAGGAGCAGGTCCGATGACCATTCCTTAAAACCATGGTTGACATTGTAGCTTGGCTTCATTTTTTCACACTCTCACCAAACCCCTTGTTTCACTTCTATTTTTTCCAGAAATCTATTTTATATGGGGGAAGGGATACCACTATGTACAAGAGTTGGGCAAACAGATACAAATTGATCTCCATAACCCTCCTTCCTTCCCCTCCATCATCAATCAGTCTGTTTTGAACAAATATAATGACTGAGCTCTCACCACACTCTGGAGTAAAGAAGCCCAACTATTCACCATCCTCGCAATGGAATTTTTTTTTTGTTAGTCCCAATTGGCTTATCACATTAATAAACTATGCTTGATGGTCCTAGATTATTTTCCTAAAAACATCCTCCTTGCATCTGACCTCTCAAGCGCTTTATGAATTTTGGTAAACCTGAATGATATTTCCTCTCATTTGTCTGAATTCCAGAGACTACAACCACCATCTACACAACCTCTCCTCCGAAAGTAACTCCAACATCCCTGGAACAATTTAATAACATTACAAACATTCATCAGGATACGTGTGCACTCATTGATAATAATGTTTGGATGACATTTAGGAGCGAGAGAATGGAAAGAAGGAGATTGTGTGGAGACACTTTGACCCTGTTTGCCCAGTACTAGCACATAGCTAGAGACACTAGGCCTTCCACAAAGGGGAGGTGGGTTAAAATGGTAAGCACTAGTGTTATCCCTCTGACACATTTTTCATGACACATGTTGACATCTAGGACATTCTGTTTAATTTCTATCATTGTATACTTACAAAAATGACCTCCTTTGTGCATTATTCATGCGTGCATTCTTAAGCAGCATGCTCCTACTTTTCAGTTACAAACTCAACATATCTACACAGTTTGTGACCACCCACATGACTAATTGATATTCAATATAACTAGTGGACTTTGAGAGCTTTATAAAACTGCTTGCATGATTTGTTTCTCATTTGAATAATTGTCTGTTAATTTATATGCAATTAGGCATATATGGAGCAGGAAAAGATATTAGTAATTTCAGCCATTATATTTTCTTTTCCCCTTATTTAATTTGGAAAGACAGATCACTGATATTTAATTCAGATTTCACATGTGCAGATTCCCAGACAGACAGGAAGAGGTTTTTTTGGGGGGTTTCTCGCTTTTGAAATCTGATCTGCTAAGAATAATAACTTGGACATAAAGTGTACAGGAAAAAGAAAAACATGGAATACCATAAACCAAACGCCAGATTTCTGAAGAATCGAAACTCTCAGAAGGGATACTAAATTAAATGTGTAGGAAGGAACTGCAGATGCGGGTTTAAACTGAAGATAGACACAAAAAGCTGGAGTAACACAATTGGACAGGCAGCATCTCTGGAGAGAGGGAATGGGTGACGTTTGTCTGAAGGAGGGTCTCGACCCGAAATGTCACCCATTTGTTCTCTTCAGAGATGCTGCCTGTCCCGCTGAGTTATTCCAGCTTTTTGTGTCTAAATTGAATGTCACGTGAGTTGAAAATATTGGATGTATAGGGTAATTTTGCTGTGAAACAAAGGTTAAAGAAAGGAGAACACCATGGTGAAACATGGTTCTTCACTTCCAGTAAGGTATAATGTTTGTTCTGAAGTACAGTGTCTACAATGTCTTTTTATTTTTGTTGGCTCAAAAGCAACTGTACCAGTGAATTTGCTTTTTGCTTTTACCCAAGGGGATTCTTGGAGTCCAGAGAAATGGCAGGCAGGCAGATTGATTTCACTATCCAGGAAGTCAGAATTTTTTTTTGGGGGGGAGGCTTAAATGATGCTGGATTAATTTATGAGCATACATGGTCAAACCACGCCACACAATTCAGGTTTGTAAAGGAATCAGTAAGGGAGCTCATCTATTAAGTGATTAGTTAATTGAGGCAGTCCCTCTGGTACTTTATGGGTTGTTTGTGTATACAACTAATTCAATGGCTACTGAAGTGGAGAGCCAATAAAAATAAAGAAAACCTTACACATTTATGGAATAAATAGACATGCTTGGCTTACTTTTTAAGAAAGGAGAAAATGGGAAATTATAGACCAGTTAGTCTGACATCAGTGGTGGGGAAGATGCTGGAGTCAATTATAAAAGACGTAATTGCGGAGCATTTGGATAGCAGTAACAGGATCGTTCTGAGTCAGCATGGATTTACGAAGGGGAAATCATGCTTGACTAATCTTCTGGAATTTTTTGAGGATGTAACTAGGAAAATTGACAGGGGAGAGCCGGTGGATGTGGTGTACCTCGACTTTCAGGAAGCCTTCGACAAGGTCCCACATAGGAGATTAGTGGGCGAAATTAGAGCACATGGTATTGGGGGTAGGGTACTGATATGGATAGAAAATTGGTTGACAGTCAGAAAGCAAAGAGTGGGGATAAATGGGTCCCTTTCAGAATGGCAGGAAGTGACTAGTGGGGTACCGCAAGGCTCAGTGCTGGGACCACAGCTATTTACAATATACATTAATGACTTGGATGAAGGAATTAAAAGTACCATTAGCAAATTTGCAGATGATACAAAGCTGGGTGGCAGTGTGAGCTGTGAGGAAGATGCTATGAGGTTGCAGGGTGACTTTGACAGGTTGTGTGAGTGGGCGGATGCATGACAGATGCAGTTTAATGTGGATAAGTGTGAGGTTATCCACTTTGGTGGTAAGAATAAGAAGGCAGATTATTATCTGAATGGTGTCAAGTTAGGAAAAGGGGACGTACAACAAAATCTGGGTGTCCTAGTGCATCAGTCACTGAAAGGAAGCATGCAGGTACAGCAGGCAGTGAAGAAAGCCAATGGAATGTTGGCCTTCATTATACGAGGAGTTGAGTATAGGAGCAAAGAGGTCCTTCTGCAGTTGTATAGGGCCATAGTGAGACCGCACCTGGAGTACTGTGTGCAGTTTTGGTCCCCAAATTTGAGGAAGGATATTTTTGCTATTGAGAGCGTGCAGCGTAGGTTTACTAGGTTAATTCCCGGAATGGCGGGACTGTCATATGTTGAAAGACTGGAGCAGCTAGGCTTGTATACATTGGAATTTGGAAGGATGAGAGGGGATCTTATTAAAACATATAAGATTATTAAGGGGTTGGACACGTTAGAGGCAGGAATGTTGGGGGAGTCCAGAACCAGGGGCCACAGTTTAAGAATAAGGGGTAGGCCATTTAGAACGGGGATGAGGAAAAACTTTTCCAGTCAGAGAGTTGTAAATCTGTAGAATTCACTGCCTCAGAAGGCAGTGGAGGCCAATTCTCTGAATGCATTCAAGAGAGAGCTTGATAGAGCTCTTATGGATAGCGGAGTCAGGGGGTATGGGGAGAAGGCAGCAATGGGGTACTGATTGAGAATGATCAGCCATGATCACATTAAATGGTGGTGCTAGCTCGAAGTGCCGATTGGCCTACTCCTGCACCTATTGTCTATTCTCTATTGTCTATTGTCTATGAGATCTGAAACAGTTCTAATAGAATGTACATAAGAGTGAGTAATAATGGTGACAAGACTGAACTATTCAGACATCAAGTTAAGATAATGTAGTTTTCTTCATGTACCAAAAGAACCATTCAATTGATATAGGAGTTCAATCTGCCACATCATATCACAAGAATCACTTGCCTTTTGATATTCACTAAATGTTATTTACATCATTCCTTTTATCATGGATAGCTGTACACTGTGGATGTCTCGATTGTAATCATTTTGCTGACTGGTTCGCATGCAACAAAAGCTTTTCATTGTTCCTTGGTATATGTGACAATAAATTAAACTGAAACTAAACTCAAACTCAGTACATCTGTTGGTGTGGGGGAAATTACTAAATTAATGTGATCTACGGGTTGGGCAAATTCCCCAGTTTTGTTTTTGTACTTGGGTTGTGAAGATAAATATTGTTTGGTAGAGATGGGGCCCGTGTAAAAGAGGAGCAAGATTCTGTTTAAAACTTCCATTCTTAAGGCCTTATGCCAAGAGATTTAAAGACTGCCTTCTTCAGGATTTCTTTATAACCATCATGAAGACGAATCAAGAAGGAGAATTATTATTTCTCCATTTCCTCTTTGTTCATATTTTTCTTTCTTAATTTACTTCTTCAGATAGTTTAGTTTTGTTTGGCAGTATGGTATGGAAACAAGTCAAGTCAAGTCAAGTCAAATGTATTTGTCACATACACATACACGATGTGCAGTGAAATGAAAGTGCCAATGCCTGCGGATTGTGCACAAAAAAAGAATTACAGTTACAGCATATAAATAAAGTTAATAAGTTACTATAGTGTAGACAAAAAATTTAGTCTCTGGGGTTATAAAAGTTGACAGTCCTGATGGCCTGTGGGAAGAAACTCCGTCTCATCCTCTCCGTTTTCACAGCGTGACAGCGGAGGCGTTTGCCTGATCGTAGTATCTGGAACAGTCCGTTACTGGGGTGGCAGGGGTCCCTCATGATCTTGCTTGCTCTGGATCTGCACCTCCTGATGTATAGGTCCTGCAGGGGGACGAGTGTAGTTCCCATGGTGCGTTCTGCCGAACGCACTACTCTCTGCAGGGCCATCCTGTCCTGGGCAGAGCTGTTCCCAAACCAGACTGTAATGTTGCCGGACAGGATGCTCTCTACAGCCCCAGAGTAGAAGCAATGAAGGATCCTCAGAGACACTCTGAATTTCCTCAGTTGTCTAAGGTGGTAAAGGCGCTGCTTTGCCTTACCCACCAGTGCGGCAATGTGCGTTGCCCACGTCAGATCCTCTGTGATGCGGACTCCCAAGTATTTAAAACTGCTCACTCTATCCACAATAGACTCACTGTACATGCTGAATATCAATCACCCCTTCACACTAGTTCTATATGATCTCACTTTCTCGCCCATTCTCTACACATTAGGGGGTATTTTTCCAGTGGTTAATTAACTTATAAAACTGCACATTTTTGGGGATGTGGGAGGAGACTGAAGTAATGAGGAAACCCATGCGACCACAGGGAAAACATGTAAGCTCCACACAGACAGCACCTGATCAGGATTAAACCCGGGTCTCTGATGCTGTGAGGCAGCAGCTCTACCAACTACACTACTGTACTGCCACAGTTCTCCTGCAATTTGCAAGTCTTCACCACAGTCCCTCAATTACATAAATACCATGTGTATCATTCAGACTCTCTTGACCCCCCAAGATGCAGTACAGAATGCCACAGGAGATCCTTCTTCCCTGTGGCTATCAAACTGTACAACCCCTCCACCTTCTGTCATGGGGTAGACTGAGACTGACTCCCCTCCAGCCCCCCCCCACCCACCCCCACCCCCCAAACTTTGCATATCCCCAATCCTTTCCATTCATCACTTTAATTTCATGTTTCACGTATTTTGTGCTTCATGACTGCTGGCAGATCAATTTCCCTCCTGGGATGAATAAAGTTCTATCGTATCGAATCACGTTGTATTGTTGTCTTCCTCCTGTCACATCCTCCACTGCCTCCCTTCTTCATATCCTCCACTGCCTCCCTTTCTGCATTATTAAGCAGCTTGTTTTCCAACTCTTCTTGGTTTTTATCAAAGTTCATTGACTTAAAACATAAACTCTGCTCCCTCTTCTCAGATGCTACTTGACTGGAGAACTTTGAGAATGCAATCTTTTGGTTTATATTTCAGTTTATTCGCTATTTGATGAGTAAACTATTCTTTGCACCTGAACAGTCCTCTGTTCTTCTTCAAAAGATGAAAGATTTATGTGAATGTGCATGAAACACAAAAATAGTTCATGCTCTCAGATTATCATGCCTTTGTTTACTTATTTTAAGCACAGGGTGAAAATAATAAGGTGCAAGTATTGGAAACCACTTTATTCACAGAAGTATAGAGAACGAGAGCATTCACAGAAAGGTAACTGTTATCAATAAGCCTTGATTATCTCAATGTGCTGCACAACCAAAAAATTGCTTTTGATATGTCGTTACTTGTAATAAATGTACAAAAGCAGTCAATTTTCATGCTGACATGATAATGGAAAGAAGCAGTTGCCCATTGACCAAGGTTGCCATATCGGATTAGTATTAAATTGCTTGTCAGCATTTACTGCTTGGACTCTCCTGCTCAATGCAGAAATCTAGGTTGGCGGTCTGCATTGCATTCTAAGATTGGAACACTTGAAAATCAGGAGAAGCAGTACTATAATAATGGAGGGAGATTAAAAAAAAAAAATCTTTCGAAGACAGACCAGTAGATAAGAAATATTCAGAGTAAAGATGTGCATTTGTGACGACAGTGAAACTTTTGGTGGTCAGTGAATTGAGAACAACTTCTGGGACCTCTAAATGAACAGTTAAACTTGGAAATCCAAACATTGCTACCAATGATACGGGTGGCTTCTCAAATCCACTCAACCATTCAATAAGGTTAGCGCTGTTCTTCCATCTCACCATTGTATTCCTACACATGTCTCAATTCCTCAAATAGCAACAAATCCATCAACCACTGTTTTGAATGCTTTCAATAAGGTGCTATCAATAATACTGTCATCAAGGTCAGCATGGACAGGTTGGGCCAAATGGCCTGTTTGAATGCTGCATGACTGGTCTTTTATTGTATTCTGGGGTAGAGTATTTCAAAGATCCATTAAGTGAAGATATTTCTTCTCATTTCAGTCTTCAGTAATTTACTCCCTTATTTTGAGCCTATGATCCCTCAACACACATACAACGAACAGTGCAAACTAGGCCTTTCAGTCCATAATTTCTTTGCCGAATGTGATGTCAAATTAAATAATTGCATCTGCCTGCACACAGTCTATGTCCTTCCATTCCCTGCCCTGTTTATGTCTGAATGTCTATTAAGAGTTGTTATCGTATCTGCTTCCATTTCTTCCCCCAGCAGCACATTCCAGGCAACCACCACACTGTGAAAGAAACTTGCCTTGTCAATCTTTTGTAAACTTTATTCCTCTCACTTTAGACCGATGCCCTCTGGAATTTTCAACTCTGGGGTAAAAGCCTCTCACTGAATATGCCTCTCAGAACGTTATGTACTTCTATCAAGTTGTCTCTTAGGCTCCAATGTTCCAGAGAAAAAAAAAACTTTGTCCAATCTCTCCTTTAGTATAGTTTAGAGATGCAGCTTGGAAACATGCCCTTCAGCCCGCCTGAAACATGTCCTGCGATCACCCATACACTAGTTCTATCCGACACACTATGGACTATTTTGCAGATGTCAATTAACCTACAAACCTGCCCGAAACTGGAGCGCCTGGAGAAAACCTCAGGGAAAACGTACAAACTCCATACAGATGGCACCCACAGTCAGGATCGAACGCAGGTCTCTGGCACTGTAAAGATGCAACTCTACCACTGTGCCACTGCACCATCCTTTTAGCTAATACTTTCCAATCCAGGCACCATTCTGGTGAAAATCTTCTTGACATTCTCCACATCATTCACATACTTTCTGTAATGCGGTGACAAGAACAGCACACAATATTCCAAATGTGGCCCAAGCAGCCAGCGTTTTATACACCCACAACATGGTTTCCTTAATTTCATACTCGGTGCCCAATGGATAAAAAATGTAGGAAGGAACTGCAGATGCTGGTTTAAACTGAATATAGACACAAAAAGCTGGAGTAACTCAGTGGGACAGGCAGCATCACTGGAGAGAAAGAATGGGTTCCTTCCTTCTCTCTAGTGATGCTGCCTGTCCCACTGAGTTACTCCAGCTTTTTGTGTCTATCTTCTACCCAATAGGTAAAGTTCGAGACTGGTGGCTTCCAGAGTGGGGCTGCTGTCCCCTGGTGGAGCAAAGCATATTTTTTTAAAAGGTCACTTTCTCGTTGAATGGCACTGGTCAGCAGAGTGGAAAACCTATTGTTATTATGGTCATATGGGTGAACTATGTGGTTAAAAAGTGTCATTTGAAAATGTAATTGAAAACCAGTATTCTCAACTCCTTTGCCAGGAAAAGCAGCTTTTCTGTCTCTACCCTATTCATCCCACTAAGAATCCAAAGAAGCTGGTTCTCTCACATGCTTTAGAAAGAGTCAAGAGTGTTTTATTGTCATATGTCCCAGATAGAACAATGAAATTCTTACTTGCTGCAGCACGACAGACTATGTAAACATAGTACACTGTAAACAATATGATAAATGAGAGAGAAAAAAAAGTTCAGTGTGTATACCTACACATACTCACAAGTACACACACTTATTTTTTTATTTTTTTTAAATATATATATATATATATATATATATATATATATATATACTAGATATATTCACACATACTCAAAAAACAAACAATAGCAGTGCAATGATAACAATAATAGTCTATTGTAGTTCAGAGCTTATTTGAGGTTGTAATGTTTAACAGCCTGATGGTTGTAGGGAAGAAGCTGTTCCTGAACCTGTACATTAGTTTTCAGGCTCCTGTACCTTCTTCCCGATGGCAGTGGTGAAATGAGCATGTGGCCAGGGTGGTAATGGTCTCTGATGATGCTGGTTACGTTTTTGAAGCAGCGTCTCCGATAAATCCTTTCGATGGTGGGGAGGTCAGAGCCGGTGATGGACTGGGCAGTGTTCACAATTTTTTGCAGTCTTTCCGCTCCTGGGCGATCAAGTTGCTGAACCAAGTCATGATGCAGCCAGTTAATATGCTCTCTACTGCACACATGTAGCAGTTCAAGAGAATCCTCTATGACATACCAAATTTCCGTAATCTTCTCAGGAAGTAGAGGTGTTGATGTGCTTTATTTATAATTGCATCAGTGTGCTGGGTCCAGGAAAGATCTTTGGAAATATGCACTCCCAGGAATTTATAGTTTTTGACTCTCTCCACCATCATCCCATCCCGTTGATATAAATGGGATAGACAAGGATGGAGTTAAAGGGAAAGAGAGTTTTGGCATAATTAAGAAACACCCCAGAATTAACGGGACAGAAAGCTCATGAAGCAATAGGAGAGAATGGCGAAGTGTAAAAGGAATCGATGTAGAAGCTGAGATGAGCAAAGGATTAAAAGTATTATAAATGAATGTGCAAAGTATAAGAAGTTAAGTGGATGAGCTTGAGGCTCAGTTAGAGATTGGTAGGTATGACATTGTGGGGATTACAGAGACGTGGCTGCAGAAGGATCAGGACTGGGAACTGAAAATTCAGGGTTATACGTCCTATAGAAAGGACAGGCAGGTGGGCAGAGGAGGTGGGGTAGCTCTGTTGGTGAGGGATGGGTGACATTGGGACTGACGATGTAGAGTCACTGTGGATAGGGTTGAGTAATTGTAAAGGTAAGAAGACACTAATGGGAGTTATCTACACAGCCTGGAGAGAGGGTGTAAGTTAAAATTGGCATGTAACAAAGGTAATGCCACTGTGGTTATGGGGGATTTCTATATGCAGGTAGACTGGAAAAATCAGGTTGGTTCTGGAGCAAAATTAGAGCACA
Source organism: Rhinoraja longicauda (assembly GCF_053455715.1). NCBI lineage: Eukaryota > Metazoa > Chordata > Chondrichthyes > Rajiformes > Arhynchobatidae > Rhinoraja > Rhinoraja longicauda. Next base: position 34,030 of record NW_027601480.1, read on the forward strand.
TGGTATTGGGGGTAGGATATTGACATGGATTGAAAATTGGTTGGCAGACAGGAAGCAAAGAGTAGGAATAAACAGGTCCTTTTCAGAATGGCAGGCAGTGGAGAGTGGAATGCTGAAAGGCTCGGTGCTGGGGCCAGAACTATTTTCAATATATATTAATGATTTGGATGATGGAATTAGAAGTAACACTAGCAAGTTTGCAGATGACACAAAGCTGGATGGCGGTGGCAGTGTGAACTGCAAAGAGGATGGTAGGAGGATGCAGGGTGACTTGGACAGGTTGAGTGAGTGGGCAGATGCATGGCAGATGCAGTATAACATAGATAAATGTGAGGTTAAATGTGAGGTTATGCACTTTGGCGGCAAAAATATGTGGGCAGATTATTATCTCAATGGTGTCAGATTAGGTAAAGCGGAAGTGCAATGAGACCTTGGTGTCCTTGTACACCAGTCACTGAAAGTATGCGTGCAGGTACAGCAGGCAGTGAAGAAAGCTAATGGCATGTTGGCCTTCACAACGAGAGGATTTGAATACAGGAGCAAATAAATCTTCTGCAGTTGTATAGACCACATCTGGAGTATTGTGTGCAGCTTTGGTCTCCTAATTTGAGGAAGGAGTCTGTGCTATTGAGGCAGTGCAGCGTAGGTTCACGAGGTTAATCCCTGGGATGGAGGGACTGTCATATGAGGAAAGATTGAAAAGACTAGGCTTGTATTCACTGGAGTTTAGAAGGATGAGAGGGGATCTTAAAGAGACATATAAAATCATAAAAGGACTAGACAAGCTAGATGCCAGAAAAATTTTCCCAATGTTGGGGGAGTCCAGAACCAGGGGACATAGTATAAGAATAAAGGGGAGGCCATTTAAAACTGAGGTGAGAAGAAACATTTTCACCCAGAGAGTTGTGAATTTGTGGAATTCTCTGCCACAGAAGGCAGTGGAGGACAATTCACTAGATGAATGTAAAAGAGAGTTAGATAGAGCTCTAGGGCCTAGTGGAATCAAGGGATATTGGGAGAAGGCAGGTACAGGTTACTGATTGTAGATGATCAGCCATGATCACAATGAATGGTGGTGCTGGCTCGAAGGGCCAAATGGCCTCCTCCTGCACCTATTTTCTATGTTTCTAAACAGGATTGTGGGTCCCCGACCTTCCAACGTCCACAATGAGTTAATTGGTTTTACTGATATTGAGAGCCAGGTTGTTGTGCTGGCACCATTTGGTCAATCGGTCGATCTCACATCTATACTCTGACTCATCACCATCTATAATCCGTCCAACAACGGTGGTGTCGTCGACGAACTTGAAGATGGAGTTCGTTCTGTGGCCGGCTACACAGTCATGAGTATAGAGTGAGTAGAGCAGGGGGCTGAGCACACAGCCTTGAGGTGCTCCTGTACTGAGTGATAATGAGGAAGAGGTATTTCTGTCAATTCAAACAGACTGTGGCCTGTTGATGAGGAAGTTGAGGATCCAATTGCAGAGGGATGCGCAGAGACCCAGTTTCGTGAGCTTGGTAACCAGCTTTTTTTTTAATCAAAAATATTTATTCAAATATTAAAATAATATATACAATACAATAAAACCAAAACAGAACCCACCACCAGAATACTGTACAAACAAATATACCAATTGAAACTATTATACAATTATATTACAATCCCCATGCAGGATACATCCAATCCCCCACGGTGCCCAGCGGTCCCGGAAATCCTCCAGGGTGCCCGTGGACAGCGCGTAGTCCCTCTCTAACACCACCCGGGCGCGGATGTAACCCCGGAAAAGGAGTAGGCAGCTGGCTCAGGCAGAGCCCTCTTCTGCCTGGCGCCGTGAGTCGCGGATGGCCAGTTTGGCCAGGCCTAGGAGCAACCCAACAAGGACATCTCCGGCCCTACCCTCTCCCCTATGCACAGGGTGTCCAAAGATGAGGATGGTGGGTCTGGTAACCAGCTTGGAGGGGATGATGGTATTGAACGCTGAGCTGTAGTCTTGGCTACTCAATCTACCCTTGTATTGACAGACCCGCAATGACAAGAGCCAGGTTAATATATACCCTGCATTCTCTTCATGGCAAGAATATACGTTTTAGATAAGGAGACTAGAAGATATACGCAAGACTCTATATCATTGCAGTGAGGCATCTTTAACCTTGTACTCAAAACCTCTTGCAATAAAAGCCAATGTTTAATTTGCTTTCTAATTGTTTGCTCACCTGTGTATAAATCACTGAAAGACATATTATGCACTCCAAATGAGAAAAGAATGTCAACTATTTCCACACTTTCGTGATGTAAAACCAATGAAAATGTTAAATCTTATTCAGTGAGCAGGAACTGAGATTTTTAAAACACGCAACCTCAACATGCAAAACATGCAAATTGCTGAGCAACCTTTTTGGCTCTGAGAAGCTAATTTTACACATATTATAATGTTTAAAAGTCATTTAGATGGGTACTTAAATAGGAGAGGTTAGCACATGGATTGTTGAAAGTCAGCAACTGAATGCCAGCCCATTAACTCTGCACTGCCCAAACACTAAGCAGTTAAACCAATCTTACATGAACCCCATTTTATTGTTACCATATTCCCATTAATTTCCCACAAAATTCCATCAATTACCTGAACAGTTGATAGCAACCAATTCATCTACCAACCAACGTGTTATTGGTCTGAGGGTAGAATCCAAAACAACATGTGATCACAGGAGAATGTAAAACTACTCGCGAACAGCACCAGAAGTCAGGGTTGAACCTGTGTTGCTCGAGCTGACTGCCAGCAACTCCACTAGATGTCCCACGATGCCCCCTGTCAGAATCATTCTCCACAACCTTCTGCAGTCCATTCGTCCCCTCAAACTCCATCCACAACATTTGCTTTTCTGACTTTGGTCTTGTGTAAGTTTCCTTCTTTCATCCCATTATTAATAACCTTGGCTCTGGTGTCTGGAAGTAGAGTCATAGTCATATTGGCCCTTTGGCCTAACTTGCCCACACCGGTCAACATGTCCCAGCTACACTAGTCCCACCTGCCCGTGTTTGGACCATATCAACTCCAAACCTGTTCTATCCATGTATGTGTCTAACTGTTTCTTAAATGTTGGGATAGTCCTTGTCTCAATTACCTCCTCTGGCAGCTTGTTCCATATGTGACCACTCTTTATGTGAAAAAGTTACCCCTCAGATTCCTATTAAATCATTTCCCCTTCACCTTAAAGCTATGTCTTCTGGTCCTCGAATCACCTACTCTGGGCAAGAGACTCTGTTCATCTACCCGATCTAGTCCTCTCATGATTTTATACACTTCTTTTTTCACTTTGGCTTCCTCCAAATTCCCAAATATGCTGCTTTGAATGACTCCAGCAGCTGTTAGCAGCAATGAGCATTCAGTACTATTTAGCTTCTTCCAGCCTAGTTTCTCACTAAATATGGATAGGCATTTCACTATAGATAGGCAGTAATTTGTGAAGTAGCATGACAAGTACTCTTTGGGTGATGCAATCAAGATAATCAGGTGGATGAATAAATGTGATGTGTGAACTGCTCCAAGTCAAACTATTCCAGTTTAACCACAGTCAATTCTTTGGCACCTGTCCAAAACTAACAGGGCGGCACAGTTGAACATCTACTTTACCTGGAGCAAAACAATATTGCATCCACTTCTGAGTGTTTTAGCAGCATCTGGAAACTTGAATAGTGACTTTTTGACAGGATTTGCTTTTGCTGCAACATCTCTTCTCCAGCATAAAATATCCCTGAAGGATGACAACCAGTTGGGCAACGTGTAGAATTTATTACCAGTGTGATTTGAAACCTCACTGGCTGAGAAATGACAGTCTTTTTTATTTCTTAACAATCATGTTTTACTAACTCTGTTCCCTTAAAACCATTGCATTGAAAAGCCAACATTCAAGCTTGCATTCTTTGATTTTGCTGAAGTCTATGACTTGATACATGTACTTCAATTGGTTTATTGTGGAAGGGCTCGTTGTAATCTTAGAAAGTCCTTGTGGCCCCCATGCACAAGTAACATGTCTTAAATGCACTCGTCTACACCATCTTTTCAAACTCCTCTAGGCACACTGTTGCTCCCCCTCCCCACTTCCCGCCATCATGACAACATCCATCCATTTTGTTGCAACAACCTGTAGCCGATGGAGCGTGGCTTACATTGTGATATCCTCTTTTATGAGCTGGATAATGTGACCACATCTGAGAAGTTGTGAGGAAATTACAATAATACCAAGTGGCACCCCAAAGCTTATGCAGCATAGAATTACACAGAAAAATGTAACAATCTGATCTTGTTCTTCGTGAAACATTGACATCCAGTGATAGAGTGGCCCATGATGTTGTTCTATTCCCAATAAAAGGCAGTCGTGTAGATTCATATTACCTTTACACAGCTTTTTCTGCTATCTCATTTTGTTACGCTTACACTAAATGCAAAATGTAGACATTACACTTCAGAAATACAGCGTGGAAACAGGCACTTTGGCCCTCCGAATCCGCACCGACCAGTGATCACCCGGTACACTAACACTGTCCTGCACACCAGCGACAATTTTACCAAAGCCAATTAATCTACAAAACCTGTACTTCTTTGGAGTGTGGGAGGATACCGGAGGACCCAGAGAAAACACATGTGGTCCCAGGGAGAATGTACAAACTCCGTACAGACAGCACCAGTAGTCAAGCGTAAACCTGGGTCTCTGGCGCTGTAAGGCAACAACGCTACTGCTGCGCCACTGTGCTGCCCACAAATATGCTTTCTTAACACTAAATTACAATTAAACACCATTGGTGTACTGTGCAGTGTTTCTGAAATTCACTTGATTGAAGTTAATAGAATGAACTTTGAAGACAGACTTCCTCATGCTGACACATCTGCCGAACTTAATTTGTGCTTTCACTGCAGGAGAAAATTCTGGGTATATTTAATTTTGCCAGTAATCATCTAATTTTCCACTGGATCTGCCACCTGAAGAAGCTTTGTAACAGAGCTTTGTAAGAGTAGTAGAGATGGTTCTGAAACCAATAGTTTGAAATTTTAGGGAAATCCCATAAATATCCATCAAAAAATGTAAATCTACAATCGGAAGTGAACCTGAAGTAATTGAGTAATTTATACATGCCATGTTTGGCCATTCCAATGACCTTGCACCGACGAAGCATTGAATAAGTGAGAATAACCTCTGTGGGGGCGGCACAGTCGCGCAGCAGTAGAGTTGCTGCCTTACAGCACCAGAGACTTGGGCTCGACCCTGATTGCAGGTGCTGTCTCCATGGAGTTTGTACGTTCTTCCTGTGACTGCTTTGGTTTTCTCCGGGTGCTCCAGTTCCTTCCCACAGTGCAAAGACGTACAGATTTGCAGGGTAATTAGCTTTGGTAAAATTGCAAATTGTGCCTAGTGTGTAGGATAGTGTTAGTATACAGGGTGATCGCTGGTCGGCGCAGACTCAGTGGGCCAAAGGACCTGTTTGCTCTCTGTTTTTCTAACGTCTAAATTGGAAGGCATTTTTATTGTGAATAAAAACTCAACTGTATTTTTTTAATCAGGAAGAAAAAGATTGGAGAGTGCTTGACCCAAGCAGCAAAGGATTAATGTGTTTGGGTAATATTGAGTGATGTGTAACATGTTAGGAAATAAAACTGGAGTGTAAGCGAAGTTAAAAAGGCTCAAACAACTCTAGAGATTACGTTTTTAAGACACTCAGCAAACATTGGTTCAGATTTTTTTGGGCATTGTGTTGGGCTTGTTTCAGTAAGCTTGGGTTTATGTTTTTGCCAGAAGGTTGTTGGAAGTGCAAACTCATAATAGCTTGATCCATGGTCAATAAGATTTTTTAAAAGGGGTAGGACTATGAAGGAAGATTATTTTATTTGAGTGGGTGAAATGCAAATCAGATTCAGAAGGAGAAATTAAAGAAGGAGAGATCAGATTATGCCAAAGGGAGATAGAAATGGGAAGTATTAAAGTAAATTCAATTTAACATCTGACATTTTAATATCTTTTAAAACAATTTGCAGCCTGAAGGATTAAATGAGAATACTTTTTGTCGTTCACGTTCTGGGCAAGTTGAAAAGCAGCCAATAAAATTATCATCTTGCTAAAAGGATAATTATAGACAATAGATAATAGGTGTAGGAGTAGGCCATTCGGCCCTTCGAGCCTGCACCACCATTCAATGTGAACATGGCTGATCATTCTCAATCAGTACCCCGTCCCTGCCTTCTCCCCATACCCCCTGACTCCACTATCCTTAAGAGCTCAATCTAGCTCTCTCTTGAATGCATTCGGAGAATTGGCCTCCACTGCCTTCTGAGGCAGACAATTCCACAGATTTACAACTCTCTGACTGAAAAGGTTTTTTTCCGCATCTCCGTTCTAAATGGCCTACCCCTTATTCTTAAACTGTGGTCCCTGTTTCTGGACTCCCTCAACATTGGGAACATGTTTTGTGCCTCTAACGTGTCCAACCCCTTAATAATCTTATGTTTCGATAATATCCCCTCTCATCCTTCTAAATTCCAGTGTATACAAGCCTAGTCGCTCCAGTCTTTCAACAACTAGCCATTCCGGGAATTAACCTAGTAAACCTACGCTGCATGCCCTCAATAGCAAGAATATCCTTCCTCAAATTTGGAGACCAAAACTGCACACAGTACTCCAGGTGCGGTCTCACTAGGGCCCTGTACAACTGCAGAAGGACCTCATTGCTCCTAACTGCAGAAGGACCTCTTTGCTCCTTTACATTGTTAAATATTTAATTTTAACTTCTAAAGGCAAATTTAATGGATACTTAATGTGAAATGGGAACAGCTCTATGAATATGATGGAAAGTGAATGGTGAGGTTTCACCAAAGCTTGCAATATGTTAGCAGGAATTTTTGTGATGGATTTAATCAGATTCATATGCAGATTAATGTAATGAAAGGCTTGGATAGAGTGGATGGGGAGAAGATGTTTCCACTAATGGGAGCATCTAGGACCAGAGATCATAACCTCAAAATTAAAGGACATTCCTTTAGGAAGGAGATGAGGAGGAATTTCTTTAGTAAGAGGGTGGCGAATCTGTGGAAATCTTTGGCAAAGTAGGCTATGGAGGCCAAGCCAATGGATATTTTTAAGGCAGAGATAGGTAGATTCTTGATTAGTATGGGTGTCAGGGTTATGGGGAGAAAGCAGGAGAACGGTATTCAGAGGGAGAGATACTGTAGATCAGCCATAATTGAATGGTGGAGTAGACTTGATGGGCCAAATGGCCTAATTTTGCACCTATCACTTATGAACGTATTGCTGTATACACCTTGCTGGTGTTAAGGGCAAGGTTGTTGTTTGACACCATATGCAAGATTCCTGATTGCTTTGCTGTACACCATCTCATTGTTACTGTTGATCTGGCCAACAACAGTGGTATAATCGGTGAACTCAAAGGTGAAGCTGTGACTACATTTGGTCCCATAGTTACGAGTGTACAGTAAGTAGAGCAGGGAACTGCGCACACAACCTTGAAGAGCAACAGTAATGATGGACAGGGTGGAGGAAATGCTATGACCTATTGCTGCCCCATTTTGAGCATTGCGATAGCAAGAGAAACTCTCTCACCTTTAACTTTTCAGTGAGTTCTCAGCTAACAGAATTCCAACTGAATAGCGCATACTTCAAAATGTATTGAGTCAAAGCAGATTTACCTACGGCCCGCTGCTCATTCATGACTTTGTGCCTGTACGATGCAGCCGGGAACTGCTCTGTATGCAGCCGCTCAGATGCCAGCTCATTTCATCATCACCAATGGGCTCAAACCAACAGCCAGCAGTGGTTCTGGCATTTGCTGTGTTGTTGAGAGGACTGCACCTATTTTAACCTCGCATGACTAATTGTGCAGTGCCTTTCATTGGAATAAGGTATCGTAGAAAGTAGGTGCAGGAGTAGGCCATTTGGCCTGTCGAGCCAGCACTACCATTCAATATGATCATGGCTGAACATTCAATATCAGTACACTGTTCCTGCTTTTTCTCCATATCCCTTGATTCCGTTAGCCCTAACAGCTAAAACCATCTGAGTATCCATCTTCATTAGTGCGGAAAGCAAGGTGAAGTTTGGTTGATTTCCTTTATTTCAGTTTTTATTTAGTTTTTAATTAACATGCTAATTCTACGTATTTTTTAATTAAAAAAATTAGTTTTAAGCTTTTAAATTAATTAAATGTGATTCAATGTTGAAATTATCAGTAAAGATATGGGTGGCACAGTGACGTAACTGGTAGAGCTGCTGCCTTACAGTGCCAGAGTCCTGGGTTTGATCCTGACCTCAGGTGCTGTCTGTATGATGTTTGCACGTTCTCTCTGTGATAGTGTGAGTTTCCTTCGGGAGCTCCAGATTCCTTCCACATCCCAACCATGTGTGAGTTTGTAGTTTAATTTACCTCTGCGAATTGCCCCTAGTGTGCAGAGAGTGGGTGGGAAAGTGGGATAATATAGAACCAGTGTGAATGGGTGATAGATGGTCAATGTGTGGTCACTGGGTTGAAGGGCCTTTTTTCCAAACTAAACTAAAACAAAACATTTGAAAAGATCTTTGCTGTCAGAAAGCTATCAGAGCCATTCTGACGCAGGGCTTCAGATTCCACTTCCTGAGGTTGATTACTCCTGGGGGACCCTTTGCTTCACAGGATAGTAATGGCGACAAGGCCACAAGGATGATGGACAGTGTACAACTGAGTAAATAAATCTGCAAAATCTATAGGGCGGCGCGGTGGCACAGCGGTAGAGTTGCTGCCTTACAGCGAATGCAGCGCCGGAGACTCGGGTTCGATCCTGACTACGGGCGCCGTCTGTATGGAGTTTGTACGTTCTCCCCGTGACCTGCATGGGTTTTCTCCGAGATCTTCGGTTTCCTCCCACACTCCAAAGACGTACAGGTATGTAGGTTAATTGACTGGGTAAATGTAAAAAAAAATTGTCCCTAGTGTGTGTAGGATAGTGTTAATGTGCGAGGATCGCTGGGCGGTGCGGACTCGGTGGGCCGAAGGGCCTGTTTCCGCGCTGTATCTCAAAATAAAAAAAATCAAATCAAAATGCAGCATGGGACTAGAGCATGGATGTATTCAAGCCACACACTGACCCCAGCATAAGATAGGCCATTATTACTCAGCACACCTCCCCAAAATAGCAGCTATCAACAGTTAGTAAGTTAAAAGAACTTGAAGGTATAACTTGTTAGATTGGCGAAATAAAAGTTATAAGAACTAGTGAATATTATCCAATCTCGTTTGCATTTTTAAGGCTTGTTTTTAGGAGTAATGTAACTTTTTTGACTGTAGTTGATTGAAGTAGATTCTAACAATATCACTGATATCCACGCGGGAATATCTCAAGTCGGCATGCTCAGTCCCCTCCTTTACTCTCTCTATACCCATTACTGTGTAGCCAGACACAACTCAAATGCCATCTTGAAATTTGCCAATAATGGACAAAATGGGTAAGATCACTCAGATTGATAATCTGAGTGGTGCCAGAACAATAGTCTTCCTCTCAACATTAGCAACACCATGGAGCTCACTGTTGACTTCAGGAAGAGGAAGCCAAGCTGTGAATATGTCCGTGAACATGTCTTCATCAGTGGGGTTAAGTTTAATGGAGAGAGTCAATTGCTTCAAGTGTCTCAAATGATCTCTCCTGGGGCTGTACTCTGATGCAATCACAAGAAAATGCTCATCAGAGAAGAATACTTCAGCAGAAGTTTGAGGAGATTCAGCATGGTGTACGGTGGAGAGCATACTGACTATTTGCATTATGGGGTGGTTCAGTCACTTGAACACGCAAGTATGGAAGAGGCTGCAGAAAGTGGTGGACATTCCCTGGTCCGTCATAGGTACTGACTTCTCCACCATCGAAGGGATCCACAGGATACATTGCCTCAAGAAGCCAGCTAATATAACCAGACCCACACCACCACTGTATGTTTCTTTTTTTTTTTCCTAATCAAATGTGCAGCACTTTGGTCAACGTGGGTTGTTTTTAAATGTGCTATACAAATAAAATTGACTTGACTTGACTTGACCCTAATAAAATAATAAAATAAGCTCTTATTTCATGGGTATCATTGTGGAAAAAGGCAAGGTCCTTGAATATCATCACATCCAGGTTCAAACCACTCTACACAACCCTAACAATAACTCTAAACTAATAAGCTAATAACCTAAGAACTGATATGTCTTCATGGCTACTGACCAATGGAACAATGTTGAAAGTTATATTCTGCACTCTGTATCTTCCCCTTTGCTCTATCCATTGTCCTTGAGTTTGACTTGATTGTACCTCATTTACTGATCTGATTGGGTAGCAAAGCTTTTTACTGTTCCTCTGAGTATGTAACAATAATTAAAAGTAAACTACTATGGACTTAAGTATAACATTGCACTATATACTTTGGCTTGCACCATTATGATCTAGTTATCTAGTATAACTGAGGATTTATTTGATTATTGTTATTGTATATTCATTGTTTTGTAGCGTTAATGTGCCTGTAAAGCAGCAACAAGTAAGAATGTCATTGTTTCATTCCTGGTGCATACTGCATTGACTATTAAACACTCTTGATTTTACTATCTTCAATATTGAACACCAAGGAAGATCTTTACAGTTTTACTCCAGCTGTGTTTCCTTTTCTTAAAAGAATGAATCAATTGGGAAACATCTCTGACGGCATAACTACTACATGGATTATTCAATGTCACCAACTAAATGTCAACAAATATTAAATTGAAGTTAGATATACACCATATTTGATACCAGCTGAAAATATCAAATGTTATTTCTTATAAGTATACTGATTTTACATTAGTTGCACAGTGGTGCAGCTGGTGGAGTGGCTGCGTAACAGTACCAAAGATCCAGGTTCGATCCTGACCTCGGGTCCTGTCTGTGTGGAGTTTGCATGTTTTTCCTGTGACTGCATGGATTTCCAGCCAGTGTTCCGGTTTCCTCTCACATCCCAAAGACATGCTGGTTAGTAAGTTAACCGGCCTCTGTAAATTCCTTAGTGTGCAAGGAGTGGATGTGAAAGTGGGTAACATAGAACTAGAGTGAATGGGTGGTCCGTGGTCGGCATGGACTCAATGGGCTGAAAAGTCTTTTACCATGTTGTGTCTATAAAAAGAACACTTGGTTTTGACTTCTTTTGTTTCCGAAAGATGGAGTCAATAGCTGTCCTCTATATAATCTCATTTAGTTTCATTTTCATAATGCAACCCCTGCCTCCCCACACACAAAATAAATAAAATACATCATGAAACATCATTGCTGGATTTTGTCAATAAAGACCATCAGTTGAAATACTTTGTGTCTACAATCTTATAATTTTCACGGTGGCACTTGTACTACTGTGTAGAGCTTCTGTGACTTATCTTTTTCCATGTTGTGCAGACAGTTCATCAAATATGAAAACATAAATGTCAAATAATATCCCACAGTTAACATAAAGTAAATTTACGTGAATTGGGGATAGAAAAAAATAAAGCATTGTAGACAAATATGTCTCTAGGCTGTTATAAATACTGCTATTAATTTACTTGGGCAGTCACTCAGGTAGAAGATAAGTTCCACGCACTATATTTCTGAAGTGGCTGGTAAGTTCTAAGTGAGAAATCTTGACTCTGCTACAGGGGAGGGGACAGGTAGAAATCTGTAGCTAGAGTGGGTTGGTTGATTGGATTTCGGTCTGGGTGTTCAGTTCTATGGATTCCATGTGCAATCATTGGAGATAGGATGCCTGCTGGTGCCTTGCCTGATGCATCACCAACAGTCGGAGGAGTGTGCTTGGATTAATGACTTCCTTGAGTTAATGCGAACATTACATTTCTCGACAAAAGTTTTGAAGCAAATGTTATGTCTGTGACGTAAAGGTTGAAGTCGAGTACTTGTTTCAGGAGCTTTGTGTCAGGCGGAAGTGTTGTGTGCCCACCAGATCTGGTTGTGCACAATCAGAGCCTCTGTGATGGGGAGGTTGGCCCAGGAGAGCAACTAATATTGCTTTACCTATTCAGTCAGTGGGTATGAAGCCGAGTTTGTAATATATTTGCAGAGCTTCAAAGTGCCAAATACAAGTGCCCATACAAAACGTGTATGGGACGAGCTGCCAATTATTAAAGAGGTAATAACGGTGCATTTGGATAGCAGTAAAAGGATAAGTCCAAGTCAGCATGGATTTATGAAAGGGAAATCATGCTTGACTAATCTTCTGGAATTTTTTGAGGACGTGACAAGTAAAATGGATGAAGGGGAGCCAGTGGATGTAGTGCATCTAGACTTTCAGAAAGCCTTTGATAAGGTCCCGGACAGGAGATTGGTGATTTAAATTAGAGCACATGGTATTGGGAGTAGGATATTGACATGGATAGAGAATTGGTTGGCAGACAGGAAGCAAAGAGGATAGCAAATGTTATCCCACTTTTTAAGAAAGGAGGGAGAGAGAAAACGGGTAATTATAGACCAGTTAGTCTGACATCAGTGGTGGGGAAGATGCTGGAGTCAATTATAAAAGACGAAATTGCTGAGCATTTGGATAGCAGTAACAGGATCATTCCGAGTCAGCATGGATTTACGAAGGGGAAATCATGCTTGACAAATCTACTGGAATTTTTTGAGGATGTAACTAGGAAAATTGACAGGGGAGAGTCAGTGGATGTGGTGTACCTTGACTTTCAGAAAGCCTTCGACAAGGTCCCACATAGGAGATTAATGGGCAAAATTAGGGCACATGGTATTGGGGGTAGGGTACTGACATGGATAGAAAATTGGTTGACAGACAGAAAGCAAAGAGTGGGGATAAATGGGTCCCTTTCGGAATGGCAGGCAGTGACCAGTGGGGTACCGCAAGGTTCGGTGCTGGGACCCCAGCTATTTACGATATACATTAATGACTTAGACGAAGGGATTAAAAGTACCATTAGCAAATTTGCAGATGATACTAAGCTGGGAGGTAGTGTGAATTGTGAGGAAGATGCAATAAGGCTGCAGGGTGACTTGGACAGGTTGTGTGAGTGGGCGGATACATGGCAGATGCAGTTTAATGTAGATAAGTGTGAGGTTATTCACTTTGGAAGTAAGAATAGAAAGGCAGATTATTATCTGAATGGTGTCAAGTTAGGAGGAGGGGGAGTTCAACGAGATCTGGGTGTCCTAGTGCATCAGTCACTGAAAGGAAGCATGCAGGTACAGCAGGCAGTGAAGAAAGCCAATGGAATGTTGGCCTTCATAACAAGAGGAGTTGTGTATAGGAGCAAAGAGGTCCTTCTACATTTGTACCGGGCCCTGGTGAGACCGCACCTGGAGTACTGTGTGCAGTTTTGGTCTCCAGATTTGAGGAAGGATATTCTTGCTATGGAGAGCGTGCAGCGTAGGTTCACTAGGTTAATTCCCGGAATGGCGGGACTGTCGTATGTTGAAAGGCTGGAGCGATTGGGCTTGTATACACTGGAATTTAGAAGGATGAGGGGGGATCTTATTGAAACATATAAGATAATTAGGGGATTGGACACATTTGAGGCAGGAAACATGTTCCCAATGTTGGGGGAGTCCAGAACAAGGGGCCACAGTTTAAGAATAAGGAGTAGGCCATTTAGAACAGAGATGAGGAAGAACTTTTTTAGTCAGAGAGTGGTGAAGGTGTGGAATTCTCTGCTTCAGAAGGCAGTGGAGGCCAGTTCGTTGGATGCTTTCAAGAGAGAGCTGGATAGAGCTCTTAAGGATAGCGGAGTGAGGGGGTATGGGGAGAAGGCAGGAACGGGGTACTGATTGAGAGTGATCAGCCATGATCGCATTGAATGGCGGTGCTGGCTCGAAGGGCTGAATGGCCTACTCCTGCACCTATTGTCTATTGTCTATTGTAAAGAGTAGGAGTAAACGGGTCCTTTTCAGAATGGCAGGCAGTGGCAAGTGGAATGCCGCAACGCTCGGTGTTGGGGCCGTAACTGTTTACGATATATATTAATGATTTGGAAGAGGGAATTAGAAGCAACACTAGCAAGTTTGCGGATGACACAAAGCTGGGTGGCAGTGTAAACTGTGAAGAGGATGTTAGGAGGTTGCAGGGTGACCTGGACAGGTTGAGTGAGTGGGCAGATGCGTGGCAGATGCAGTATAATATAGATAAATGTGAGGTTATCCACTTTGGCGGCAGAAACAAGGAGGCAGATTATTATCTCAATGGAGTTAGGTTAGGTTAGGTAAGGGGGAGATGCAGCGAGACCTGGGTGTCCTTGTACACCAGTCACTGAAAGTTGGCGTGCAGGTACAGCAGGCAGTGAAGAAAGCTAATGGAATGTTGGCCGTCATAACAAGAGGATTTCAGTATAGATGTAAAGAGGTTCTTCTGCAGTTGTATAGGGCCCTGGTAAGACCACATCTGGAGTATTGTGTACAGTTTTGGTCTCCTAATCTGAGGAAGGACATCCTTGCAATTGAGGCAGTGCAGTGTAGGTTCATGAGATTGATCCCTGGGATGGCGGGACTGACATATGAGGAAATATTGAAAAGACTAGGCTTGTATTCACTGGAGTTTAGAAGGATGAGAGAGGATCTTATAGAAACATATAAAATTTTAAAAGGACTGGACAAGCTAGATGCAGGAAAAATGTTCCCAATGTTGGGCGAGTCCAGAACCAGGGGCCACAGTCTTAAAATAAAGGGGGGGCCATTTAAAACTAAGGTGAGAAAAAACTTTTTCACCCAGAGAGTTGTGAATTTGTGAAATTCTCTGCCACAGAGGGCAGTGGAAGTCAAATTACTGGATAGATTTAAGAGAGAGTTAGATAGAGCTCTAGGGGCTAGTGGAATCAAGGGATATGGGGAGGGCAGGCACAGGGCAGGCACGGGGTATTGATTGGGGACGATCAGCCATGATCACAATGAATGGTGGTGCTGGCTCGAAGGGCCGAATGACCTCCTCCTGCACCCATTTTCTATATTTCTATGTTTCTAAGAGGTCGTTGAGGCAGGAACAATTGCAATGTTTAAGAAACAATTAGACAGGTACATAATTAGGACAGCTTTAGAGGGATATATGGGCCATACATAAGCAGGTGGGACTAATGTAGGTGGTAGATGTTGGTCGGTGTGGGCAAGTTAGCCTGAAGGGCCTGTTTCCAAGTTGTATCACTCTATGACTCCATGTAGCTGAGATAGATAAAGTGGTTATAAGTCACTGTTGCTTGGAGGACCATGAACGTGATGCCAACTATGGCGTCTTGGTCTTTAAGCATTCATTTCATTAGCAGCAATTATCAAACACTGACTTCCCACCCTTCGTTCTATCTACTCACCCCTCAAGATTCGTAATGAGACTTGAGTCAGCATGGAGTAGTTCCCATTTGAAGTGCAGAGGCATCTTGGAGTCGAAGTTCACAGCCCACTGAAGGTGGCAGCACAAGTAGATAGGGTGGTAAAGAAGGTGGCTGGAATGCTTGCCTTCATTGCTAAGAGCATTGAATATGAGTCGGGACATCATGATGCTGCTCTACAGGACTTTGGTTAAGCTGCATTTGGGGTATAGCATGCAGTTCTGGTCATCCCATTACAGGAAAGATGTTGAAGCTTTGGAGATGGTGCAGAGGAAGTTCACCAGAATGCTGCCTGGATTAGAGGGTTTCAGGGTGGAAATATCCAACACCTTGTAAGATTTGAGAAGTTTTCCCTCATTTGAAAAGCAACGCAATACCAAAGAGCTGCAGTTTGGACAGTTTAAACAAGAGACTGGGGCTGATAGCGGAGAAAGGCTGCGGTCAGATTAACAAAGGATGTCACAATCTGTGGGTCCTAAAATGGCTGCAGGACCTCGTGACCAGCCACAAAAGGTAAAAACCTTACATCCCAGTCTCTAGGTTTTTCTGCAAAGCCATGGCCAGAACAAAGGATGGGTATTGGCCATGCAGAAACCCACGAAACCAGGTCGGAGTCCAGACACTGGGGCGCTGACATCAGCATACTCACAATGCCCCAAGCCGACCTAAACAGTTCATCTCAGTGAGGGGGCACAATAGCCCATAGAAAACTACCTGGTAGGTGATGGGAAACCAGTTAACACCCATCACCTCACAATGAAATCCCAATTTACACCGTCTGGCCATCCCCGGTATCCCCAATCATAAGGCAGATCAGAAGAAAAACCTCATACATATCTTTTGAACAAAGAGATTCCAAGATCTGGCGGGAGATAGGACGGGTCAGAAACAGTATAACTGGCCACTACTTTTGGGTTTTAAACTCAAGAAGAAATACTGGAAGAAGAAGCTGAAGCTAGAAGAAAACCTGCAAGAAACGCAAGCAGGCAAGAAAACGAATGCAGGAGGAAGAAAAGACAGGCAAGAAAAACGGATGCAAGAGAGAGGAACAGGCACGCAACTCGAGGAGAAATACTGCCAAACGAACAGCCAGTAACCCCAGTAATAGCCCCGTGGTGAGCATGCATTCCAAATCCTACATATCCTGGACATAGTTTAGTGTAGAGGGGAGGGTGGTTGTGAATAAACGTTGGGTGTGTACTAAAATATGTGTTGGTCAAGGTTGCGATGCGTCGTGCGTTCCCCATCTTACAGTCGTGTATGTGTCTTGCAGAACTGTGTTTAAGAATTCATAAGTAAAAAGGTATTCGTGTATATGCCTTATAGAACTGTGTGTGTTTTATGATTCATAGTTATAAGTATTCGTGTGATTCGGTATGTGTTTCATAGTCATGTATTATAGAACTGTATAAGTATTCATGGACAATAGTCCCAAGTGCTGAATAAAAGCCTTTTTCATTTAAACCCTGGTTTTAAAATCTGGTCTGGTTGAATTTTTTCTGCACTATAAGAGCTCCTGCATCTAAGCCCAGTGTCTAGAACCGTAAGGGGTGAGTGGGTCGAACCACTCACGGGGAACCAGTGTGCACGGCCTGGTCAAGGGATCAGAGCAAGGCACGGGGACCTTAGGTCGGGCGAAAGCTCGGCGCAGAAACCCCTTACAGATAATGGCGACCACGAAGGGACACTGGCAGCAGGATGATAGTGTACCAGAAAAAGATTTTAAAACTAGGGACATAATGGACGAGCGCATTGCGGACTATGTGTTTAGTAAGGTGAATATCACCAAACAATGGATGTGTGCGTTACTAGATGACAAGCGCCCACTGGATGCAGCGATCCGGTGGACGGCCAGTACAGCCCATAAGAAATCTGTAGAAAAGGCGGTCTGGCTGACCTGCTATAAAAAGCAGGTCCAGCTTTTGGACCGCGTGGTTGTGGCACAGGCAGCCCAGATCAGGGACCTTCAGGAGGAGGTAGAGGAGAAGGCTGCGGGTGGGAACCAGTTGATTGAGGCTCTGGACTCTTTAAACAAGGAGCGCCGGGTCGTAACCAACCGCCACAAGGCCAGGGTAGAGCTGATGGAGTGTCAGATCACTGAGGCTATGCGCAGTAAGGGCAAGCTCAGGGAGCAGTGCGCTTCCCTGAGCCACCAGCTGGAGACCCAGGAAGAGAAACTTAAGGGAGTTAGGGCAGCCTATAAAATGGTTTTGGAGGACAGGTCGGAAGGGGCCGACCACGGGGCCTGCCTGCAGGAGATAGAGGGTCTGCGGGGTGCTTTAAATAAAGCAAGCGGGCTGGTCTGTTTGATGAACCCCCCCGCGGGCCAGTCACTAACGGGTGCGAAGGTCCCGGTTCCGATCCCTAGAAAGACCATGGTGGCTTCAGCCCCCAGACTCCACAATTCCCCTAGCTACGAGGCATCCTGGAAAAGGGGTAGTGTAGGGGAAAGAGAGAGAGAGGAGCTCCCGGTAGAATACTCGGCACCGGCACCCATGTGCCCGGTCCTGGAAACCAGACGGGGACCCCCCACGGAGAATGGGGACACAGGACCCATTCAGAGCGAGATCATGGTGCCCCACAACTCCCAGCATTTAAGAGCTATGATCGGGCATGTAGCAAAATTGTCCGAATCAGGGGACCCCTCAATACATTTCAGGGAGATCGAGCAAACCGCCGCAATCAACGGTTGCGACGAGGGAGAACGGGCAAAATTGTTGCTGTTCTCCCTGGACAGCTCGATCCTCCAATGCCTCTCAGATGAGAGTAAAAGAGGGACCAGGACCTACGATCTCCTGCGGGACGAGGTCCTGGAAGTCTTGGGAGTGGGCGATGAGGGTCCATTTGCCCGATTAGAGAGGACCCTCCAGATGGAGGGAGAACCCCCAAGGGTTTTTGCGGCGCGACTGTGGTCAGTATATCAGAGCAGTTGCCCGCACGTCCCCGCGCGGGATGACCTGGCCGGGAATGGGAGAGCCCAGTGGCTCCGTTGCTTGGTGTCAAACAGCCTGGCAGCCGTCAGGAAGCAGGCGAAAGCCTGGTTTGATCCCACAAATAGCACGGAGGAGGCAGTTTTAGACCATCTCACGGTAGGGTATAGAAACACCCGGAGTACGTCTACCCGACTCGTAACAGGGAAGGTGTACGTAGCGGAGGCTACTGCACTGGCCCAAAAGGAGTGGCGACAGGAGGGTAACCCTACCGCACAGTCCAAGTGTTTCAGGTGCGGTAAGGTGGGGCACTGGCAGAAGGATTGCAGGGTCCACATTAAGGGGGATAGGGTTGGCACCACCCAGCGAGCCGATGTCCCAGTTAAGCCCGAGATCATCGAGACAATGATCGAGGTGATGCGGTCCCTCATGACAGCACAGGGGAAGGTGGCAGTCGCTACCGGCTCCCAGGGTACGGGAGGGACACTGGAGATTCCCCAATGACATCAGCCCGCACAGCCCGCCTATCTGTGTCCTCTCCGCTACGATGCGTGGAAGAGGCCGCTTGTGGAGATGGTAGTGGAGAAGCAAAGGGGCAATTATCTGTTGGACACGGGGGCTTCATGCACCGTGGTCCACACAGAGGAACCCTTTGACTCTCCCCTGTCCACAGGGGTCCCTTTCGCACTGGCGGGGTTCACAGGGAAGGAACAGGCTGGCGCGCGTTCCATCCCGCTGTCCGTTCATTTGGGGACACTCCGCACCACATGGGAGTGTATCCTAATGAAGTGGACAGAAGGGGGTGGAAAGGGAATCATTGGTTCCGATTTTCTAGTAAGCCATGGGATCCTTATGGACTTACGGAACCACTGCCTTTGGGTGGACAAGGGCGGTAAAGGGGAGATAATAGTGATTAGGGGAAAGGAGGGGAAAGGGACTCTGTGCACCATGAAGCCGCCCGAGGGTTACGATCTCGAGCGCATGGTGGCAGAGGTCCCGGCCGAATTACAAGAGTGTGTGGGAAGCAACCTGAATGCGTTTGCGACCCACAAACACGATTGTGGTAGGGGTAGTGGGGTTCGAGGTCAGCATAGACGGGGACCCCATGATCAGACCCCAGAAGCAGTACAATTTCCCCAAGGAGGCAGAACCCGATCTGGAGATAGCCATATCTTCACTGGTGCAGCAGGGCGTACTGAGGCCAATAGCCACACACGTAAACTCTCCATTGTGGCCGGTTAGGAAACCGGATAACTCATGGAGGGCTACGGTGGACTACCGGGTCCTCAACAGTAACATCCCCGCCTGCGCACCCACGGTGGCAGCAGTTGCCGACCTCATCGGAAGTATCCCAGCATCCGCGACCACGTTCACGGTGCTGGATATTTCCAATGGGTTTTGGTCCATTCCGCTGCGGCGGGAGGACCAGTACAAGTTTGCCTTTACTTTTAAAGGGCAACAGTATACCTGGAACTGCTTGCCACAGGGTTTCCACAACAGCCCCAGCATTTTTCATCAGTGTATGGCGGATAGCCTGAGAGAGTTTAGCCAGCGCCACCAGGTCGTGCAGTATGTGGATGACCTCCTTTTGTTCACAGACACAAAGGAGGAGCACGGTCCACTGCTGACCGAGTTGTTGGAGCTGATGGCTAGGAAGGGTTTTAAAATAAATCCGAAAAAGGCACGGATCGGTCTGCCAGAAGTAAAATTCTTGGGTCTGACCATCCGTGCCGGGGAAAGAGCCATAGATCAGGCTAGGAGGGAGTCAGTGCAGGAGTTGCCGATTCCCTATACAGTAACGGGTGTGAGGTCTTTCCTGGGACTAACCGGGTATTGCAGAGACTTCATCGAGGACTACGCGGCCACCGCAGCCCCGCTACTCCGACTCCTACACAAGGGAGTGGAGTGGGCTTGGGATGAGGGTTGCCAGGCCGCGTTCGAGAAGTTAAAAGGAGATCTGCAAACCGCACCAGCCTTAGGAGCCGTAGATGGGGAGAAAGGGTTTTCTCTGGAAGTGGCAGCCAGTGGGGACAGCCTGAGTGCCGTGCTGCTGCAGGAACGGCACGGTAGGCTGCGACCAGTGATGTACTCCTCCAGGGTGCTCACCGATGTGGAGAGGAGTTTCTCCAATTGCGAGAGGCACCTTTTAGCCACGCATTGGGCTGTGAAGAGGGCTTTAATCTTCACAGGTACCTCTCCAATCACTCTCCTCACCCATCACACACCCACCCAGATGCTTCTGGATGGAAGGATCAAGGATGGGACTGTCAGCAGCGCCCGCATCGCGCGCTGGACCCTCCTCCTGTCACAGATGAATCTGAGAATTGAAGGTCTGTGCGAGCCCAAGCTCGCGGCAAATTTAATATATCCCGGAACGGCCCATCGGTGTTCCGTGGAGGGGGTCTGGGACGTCGACATAGGTTTACGGGCTGGGATCCATCCCACAGGCCGGGAGATCTATGTGGACGGCTCCAGCACGGTGTCAGCTGGCGAACGACTCACGGGATGTGGAGTTTATGACCCCAAGGCAGGCATTGCCTTGGCAATTAAGCTCCCCAGTCTCATGAGCGCGCAGCAGGCTGAGCTGTCCGCGGTGGCGTACGTAATTACCCACCCAGAGAGGTTCCCAACCCCGTACACGATCTGCTCGGACAGTATGTTCACATGCAATTCGTGTACAGAGTACCTGGCCATCTGGTCCCGTCGCGGATACACTTCCTCAGACGGGAGGCCTTTAACCGTCAAACCCCTGCTAGAGCAGATTTTAGCAGCAGTAGGGGAGAAAAGGGAGGTTTACATCCATAAGGTGAAGGCTCATTCCGCTACAGAGCCCCGGTGGGAGGGCAACAAGCAGGCGGACGTCCTGGCCAAGGAGGGCGCCCGCAGTGGCATTTTTTGGGACCCCTATGGGCACAGGCAGATAGCAGTGATCCAGGGTAAGGAGGGTAACGTCGGGACCCCAAAGGTCACATTACCTCTGGACCTGAGGACCGTCCAAACTCAGGATCCTGTTTTAAAAGCCGTCCTCAGAGCAGTTAGCGAGGGCAAGCAGGTAGAGGGTCTCTACGGTAAGGAGACCCTCTCTGTAAAAGAAGGCATGCTCTTCCATGCCGAACAGTGGGTTGTGCCACAGCAGCACAGGAGGGAGTTCCTCCAGCTGGCACATGAGGGTCCAGGGGCAGGGCACCCCGGACCGGAGGTTACTTGGCAGCGGGTAGAGCAGGCGGGATGGTGGCCGGGGCTTAGGGACGAGGTCCGTGAGTTCTGTGCCAGCTGCCTCGTCTGTGCTGCCAATAACCCAGACCCCCAGAAAAGGAAAGTGCCCATGGGACACGTCAGGAGGGTGGAGGGACCATGGCAGTCGATCCAGATCGACTACATCGGGCCCTTGCCCACCACCCAAGGAGGTTATAAGTACTGCCTCGTCCTCGTTGACGTGTTCACTAAGTGGGTGGAGGCTTTCCCCTGCAAGGCAGCTACGGCATTGGGTACTGCCAAGATCCTGGTCCGGGAGGTGTTCTCACGGTGGGGGCTCCCTCGTTTTGTGGAGTCCGACCAAGGGAGTCATTTCACAGGGCAGGTAATGCAGAACACCCTCATGCTCCTGGGCATTGAGGGGAAGTGGCACGTAGCCCACAATCCCCAGTCATCAGGGATTGTGGAGCGTATGAACAGGACCCTGAAGGAAAGGCTGAGGAAGGAGGCTACGGGCTCGCCCCAAAAATGGGCGGAGGTCCTGCCCCTAGTCCTCATGGGGATCAGGGCCAGCCAGTCTAAGAGCACGGGGTATTCCCCGTACGAGCTGATGACTGGCAGGGTTATGCGCACTCCCACTCATGTTCTGGCCCCAGTGCTCACGGAGGGTCAGCTCGAAGAGGTTAAGAGGGACAGGTTTGTCCAGAACCTCTTCGAGCATCTAAAACAGGTCCACGGGCAGGCGGCTGGGAACATGGGTAGGCAGCACCTGGGTAACAAGCTGTTGCTGGAGCCGCGCAAGCTGCAGGAGTGGGAGGTAGGAGAACTAGTGATGGTTCGGAACTACGCTAGGGTAGGTAGTTTCGAACCACTCTACACGGGGCCCTACAGCATTGTAGATAAAGCCAGCCCCATGGTTTACGCCGTGAAGATGCCCCGGCGGAGTAAGTGGTTCCATGTCAACCAATGTAAATTGTACAGACCAGGGGCACAGGGGTCAACCACAGGGGCCAGCCCTGTGAGTGGGGACTCAGAGCCAAGAATGAGGCAGGCCACGCAGACAGGTAAGGCTGCCTGCGTGAGGGGGGAGGACATTCTCCAGGAATGGAGGGTCTCCCGTTTTGGGTGGGATTCAGGTGAGGAAGAGCCTGATCAGCTCGACCAGGGGCTGGATCCCATTACAGAGGAAGAGGAGTCGGAGGGGGACGACAGTAACGTCCCCGACTCATGCACCAGGAAGGCGGGGGTAGCGAGCGAAGGCTCACCACCTGTAGGTACAGGTAGAGTGAGACCGGATGCCGCGGGTATACCCAGCACCAAGGG
Organism: Rhinoraja longicauda; assembly: GCF_053455715.1. Lineage (NCBI taxonomy): Eukaryota > Metazoa > Chordata > Chondrichthyes > Rajiformes > Arhynchobatidae > Rhinoraja > Rhinoraja longicauda. The sequence continues at coordinate 56,821 of NW_027601480.1, forward strand.
GGCAGAGCTGGATGAGGAAGGGCCAGGGTCGGCAGCTGCGGGGGGTACCCGAGCTGCGGCACGGCAGGAACCGGTCCTCAGCCAGGCTGTCCAGGGGGCAGTGCCTAAGGTGATCCTCCGTAGATCCAGCAGGAAACCCCAACTTAGAAAGTTTTGGCCAGAGGTCGATCACGCCCCGAGGGAAGGGAGCCAAGTAGGGAGGAGGGAGCTTACGTTTCAGCGGAGGTTTAGCCCCCGACAGGCAGCGACAGGCTGCGGTGGATCAAAGGTGGGAGACAGCGTGGTGCAGCCGCAGGAGAAGAACCGCTGCAGCCCTGACAGGGATTAGCGGAGCCGCCCTGGGAAGGCGGCACTGTATTATATTTTAGATAATATAAGGATAGGTATTTTAGATAAGGATAAGCTATTTTAGATATTTTAGGTAATATAGATAAGGATAGGTATTTTAGATAAGGATAAGCTATTTTAGATAAGTTTTGTGGGGATAGTTAGCGTTTAAATAAAGATGATGCGTCCAGGATGTGTGGGTGTGGGGTGCAGGCTGGGGGTCAAGAGACCCGCCCGCAGAGGCGTTTAACAAAGCCAAGCGCTCCCCAAGAGGCTGGCTATACCATTCTTCTTTATCTGTTTTCTGGAGTGGAAGGAGGCACTCGTATGGTGGATCTTTGCCACGGCGATCGGATGTGGGTGGACCTATCGGGGCCGCACCAAGGACATCATCGTCTACGGCTGCTCCGGGGACACGGCTCCCATCGCGACCGATGGGACTGGAAGGAGAGAAGCGGAGGAGACCGCAGTTTACTTCCATGAAGGCCGGTGGCCAGGGTGGCTGGGATCAAACTCTTCAGAGTATTCCAGCGCCCCAGGTTTTGCTTATCGGGACACTTCGTTATTGTGCCCGAGAGTCAAGATCATCGCACAAAAGATCAGCGCCACCGTTGGCAAAAGGATCTGCCTGGTATGCACGGGGAAGGTCCCCGCGAGCAGGCGGTGGTGGCTGAGGAAAACAAGCCGGACAATGGCCAACTCCACTGTTGAGTGGGAGAGACTTGACAACGACACTCACAGGACTATTTCTGGGACTAAAGAACAGTTGAGTGTGTGTTGGGACAAATGGTGGGAACCGGATGAGGGGATTTATATGTGTATGTGGGGTTCGAGGTATCGTTGCCCCACGGGCAACAGCATATTTTTCCAGAGACAGTGGCAGGATGACGGTAAGGGGATGAGGTGGGATGTTAGCTCGCGGGCTTGTGGGGTCCCCCTTTCCCCGATCCCGGTAAACGCCACTGAACTCATCACACGACCACGCATGACACCTCCCACAGTTCCACTGGCAGTAGCACAGGAGGGTGAGTGCCCAAAAAAAACCACTAAGGGGCCCGGGAATGGCCTGGTACTGATACCGACTGACCAGGTATTGTACCAGGGGGTGCACTACGCGGTAGCCTCAGTGATTTTAAACCTCACCGAGGTGCGGATGCCGGAGTGGTGCCCCAGGGAAACTGAAAGACTAACCGGGTACATCAAGGGGAATGGAGAGACCGTTACGTGCGGGTAGGCGAGCAGGACCCAGCCGCAAGCTGCTAGGAGGACATGCCCCCCCCCCTCCGCACCGAGTAGACTGTGTTTTATATTGTCCCCTTTTAAAATTTGTATAAACTAGGTTTTTGTATTCGAATTTGTATCAAGAGTGATTGTGAAGGAATGTAAAAAAAAAAAGTATCGTTTTACTGTTGTATTGTTTTCATGTCCTACATTACAGCTGACACCAGTAGGAGGATGGCGGAGGCATCGGCCCGGGACAAGGTGTAGGTGTATATGTCTGACGTGAAAATGTACATACTTGTAATATAGTTTTGCCCGGGACACGGGCAGTAAAGGTCAGCCTAAGAGATGGGGACTGTACGTTCGCAATGAAACACTAGTTTAGTTAAAACTTCAGGGGTCTGGATATGGAGAATCGGGAAAACATTGCTCAACCACATTATTTAATTGATTCGATAAGCTGGGGTTATGCAAATCAACAGGAGGGACTGTAAGATTTGAGAAGTTTTCCCTCATTTGAAAAGCAACGCAATACCAAAGAGCTGCAGTTTGGACAGTTTAAACAAGAGACTGGGGCTGATAGCGGAGAAAGGCTGCGGTCAGATTAACAAAGGATGTCACAATCTGTGGGTCCTAAAATGGCTGCAGGACCTCGTGACCAGCCACAAAAGGTAAAAACCTTACATCCCAGTCTCTAGGTTTTTCTGCAAAGCCATGGCCAGAACAAAGGATGGGTATTGGCCATGCAGAAACCCACGAAACCAGGTCGGAGTCCAGACACTGGGGCGCTGACATCAGCATACTCACAATGCCCCAAGCCGACCTAAACAGTTCATCTCAGTGAGGGGGCACAATAGCCCATAGAAAACTACCTGGTAGGTGATGGGAAACCAGTTAACACCCATCACCTCACAATGAAATCCCAATTTACACCGTCTGGCCATCCCCGGTATCCCCAATCATAAGGCAGATCAGAAGAAAAACCTCATACATATCTTTTGAACAAAGAGATTCCAAGATCTGGCGGGAGATAGGACGGGTCAGAAACAGTATAACTGGCCACTACTTTTGGGTTTTAAACTCAAGAAGAAATACTGGAAGAAGAAGCTGAAGCTAGAAGAAAACCTGCAAGAAACGCAAGCAGGCAAGAAAACGAATGCAGGAGGAAGAAAAGACAGGCAAGAAAAACGGATGCAAGAGAGAGGAACAGGCACGCAACTCGAGGAGAAATACTGCCAAACGAACAGCCAGTAACCCCAGTAATAGCCCCGTGGTGAGCATGCATTCCAAATCCTACATATCCTGGACATAGTTTAGTGTAGAGGGGAGGGTGGTTGTGAATAAACGTTGGGTGTGTACTAAAATATGTGTTGGTCAAGGTTGCGATGCGTCGTGCGTTCCCCATCTTACAGTCGTGTATGTGTCTTGCAGAACTGTGTTTAAGAATTCATAAGTAAAAGGTATTCGTGTATATGCCTTATAGAACTGTGTGTGTTTTATGATTCATAGTTATAAGTATTCGTGTGATTCGGTATGTGTTTCATAGTCATGTATTATAGAACTGTATAAGTATTCATGGACAATAGTCCCAAGTGCTGAATAAAAGCCTTTTTCATTTAAACCCTGGTTTTAAAATCTGGTCTGGTTGAATTTTTTCTGCACTATAAGAGCTCCTGCATCTAAGCCCAGTGTCTAGAACCGTAAGGGGTGAGTGGGTCGAACCACTCACGGGGAACCAGTGTGCACGGCCTGGTCAAGGGATCAGAGCAAGGCACGGGGACCTTAGGTCGGGCGAAAGCTCGGCGCAGAAACCCCTTACAACCTGAGGACAAAGCTATAAGGTGAGAGGGGTAATGTTTAATGGAGATGTGTGTGGCAAGTTGTTACGCATAGAGATGCAGGGGGCTGGAATGCATTGCCAGGGGTGGTGGTGGAGGAGGCAGATATGATAGTGGTGTTTGAGAGGTTTTTGGACAGGCACATGGAAGTGCAGGTAATAGAGGGATATGGATCATGTCCTGGAAGATTAGATCAATATAACTTCTAACCCATTCTGCATAAACATTGTGGGCCGATGGGCCTGATTCTGTGCTGTTCTACGTCTGGGAAGCCCTTTCACGGCAAAAGCAAATGTCAATGATTAACTTCACCTCAAAAACATTAAGGTGCCTTCATATCCTTGGAAAACTAGAAAATGGTAAAGATTTTCAGCAGATCAGGGTGATCCCTGGGATGGCAGGACTTTCATATGAAGAAAGACTGGATAGACTAGGCTTATACTCGCTGGAATTTAGAAGACTGAGGGGGGATCTTATAGAAACATATAAAATTCTTAAGGGGTTGGAGAGGCTAGATGCGGGAAGATTGTTCCCGATGTTGGGGAAGTCCAGAACCAGGGGTCACAGATTAAGGATAAGGGGGAAGTCTTTTAGGACCGAGATGAGAAAACATTTCTTCACACAGAGTGGTGAGTCTGTGGAATTCTCTGCCACAGAAGGTAGTTGAGGCCAGTTCATTGGCTATATTTAAGAGGGAGTTAGATGTGGCCCTTGTGGCTAAAGTGATCAGGGGGTATGGAGAGAAGGCAGGTACAGGTTACTGAGCTGGATGATCAGCCATGATCATATTGAAAGGCGGTCCAGGCTCAAAGGGCCGAATGGCCTACTCCTGCACCTATTTTCTATGTTTCTATGTTTCTATCCCTGGAGGGAGATATTATTTCAGGTCAAGACTGGTAATATGGAATGTTTCTAGCTACAAATTTTCAAAATAATCTGCTAAATACCCATTCACCTAGTTAACTCTAACTTGTAAAGCAACAACATACCCTTTAAAACACTTCCAGTCGCTAATTATTTTTGGATGACAGCGCAAAATATATCTCTTCTTTTGCTGACAGGCAACCCGGCGTTGTTGTCAATACAGTGGCAGGTCAGAGACTGAATGATCGCACGATGGCCCGGGGCATCTTTCTGAAAGGCAATTATCCCATCACATCCGCTGACCAGTACCACACTATCTGCCCACACAACGACCTGTGATGAACAAAAAAAAACCCAGCATGGTAAATAAATCTGATCAGAACAATATCCCACAACAGTATTTTGAACATTAGAGCAATAAATTAAAAATCACAAATCATTTATCCAACTGAGATAATATGTTTTTGAGATTCTATTAAATGAGTTGCTGTTTTGATGACAGATTTTCTGCTTGTTTATTCTTATTCCTGCACCTCTCTACTCATTGCAAAATACTGCCCTTGTCAGTAATCTTTTCATAGAAACATTTCAAACAGCTGTATCGTACCTTAATATTAAGATTGGAAAAATCCCTTTTTAATTACAATATTGTATTTTAATATTCTTTTATGTCTTTAACATAAATGAGCAACTTCAGTCCAGATCTGTTCTGAGGTCCTGTACACACCTTGAACAACTTTTCCTTTTAAAATTGTTTATTAACTGGCTTCAGCAGCTTTCAAAATTTCCTGATATTCCTTAAGTCGGAGGCTAACTTTAAAAAATATATTTTTTGCATCAAATAAATATAGTCAAAGTATAAAGTTCCAAATTAATAAGCAGAAATTAATTTTACTTGATCACACTATTTGTTTTTAATTTATTATAACTGGTGTTTTACCTGAAATGATAACAAAATAAATATTTCTGGGAAGATCCTTCATCGTCTGAAATGGGTTCACTATTGTTTGGTTGTTTAGCTGAATGAAGATATTATATTTTATCTACCTAGAAGAAGCAACAAAATAGATTAGATTAAAAAATCATATTAAAACTGGTTAAAGTACCGATGGACACATAAAATTATTTTCTTCATTATGTAAACTAGTGAACCATGCATTTAGTAGCAATGGTATCACTACTTTTGAAGATATTATACGCAGTAAGCCCTGAGTTTAGCAGACCTCTATTACGGATTCCAGTTATAGTGGATAGTCCTACCGATGGCTGCTAACGCCACCCCAGACTCACATCGCCTCCCCTGCTACCTACAGCCCTGGCTGTTCACACCATTCCCGACACACACCGCCTTCCCTGCCACTTAAAGGCCACGCCTGGCACAGCCACCGTCAACCATACCTGCACTCTGACCGATCCCGCAGGCCGTGACCATTGACTCCTCACCTCTCCCCTGCCTTCCAGCAGTCCAGGGCTGCAACTCACCTTGATTCCAGGCCCAGCTGTGGACCAAGTGTCTGAAGAAGGGTCTCAACCTGGAATGTCACCTATCCATGTTCTCCAGAGATGCTGCCTGACCTGCTGAGTTAGTCCAGCACTTTGTGCATTTACTAGCAACTGCAGTTTTTGTTTCTACTACTTACACAATGATAATGACTTACTCAGTTATAGTGGACAATCGGTAATAACAGATGCAATTCCACCCTTACGGTCCATTGTAATGGGGGTTTAATGGACTTACAATTTAGCCCTAAAATAAAGTCATAATTTTGCTGTGAATCACAGATTTATTGGACAATGTTTAATCAATGAAAACAACATAACATTTTGCACTATTTTGATCAATTTTCTCAACTCAAACTTAACAAATTAAATGTAAATTGTAGCAGTAAGACATGTCAGATTTTCTTCCTACAAATATCTATTGCACTTCAAATATATTGCATCCTATTTTTACTCTTATTCCTGGACATCTTCTCAAGAGTCCCAGATTGCTGCTTAGTTTACAGAATACCTACTAACCAGATGGTTCATTTGACTGACTGGCAGGTGGAAAATGCTGCTAACTGTGTCAATGAGTCTCACGTTAATAAGTTTGCCATTACCATCCACGTCCCGTTTCCAACGTCATTTGCACATTTCTGTAAATACTGGGGCCAATGACTTCATCGGACAATAGAACCAATTAAAAAATCAATAGTTGTTTCATTTACTTTTCAGGCTGATGCATTCACATATAAAGCTTGTTTAGTCCAAAGGTGAGTCAAAAGTCAAGAATATTTAAATGTCATATGAACCAAGAACAGAACAATGACATTCTTACTTGCTGCAGTGTATCAGATCCATAAAAGCAATAACACACATTATAATCAGAAATATAATAAATTGTGAGACCAACATCTGTAGTGCAACCAAAAGCATGGTCCATAGAAGATCTTGATTGCTGAGGTTAATGCTGTGTCATGGATCTGAAGGGTTTGATGGGTTCTGGTAAGAAGCTGTTCTTGAACCTGGTAGTTATGGTACCTTATTCCCAATGGTAGTAGCAAGCATAGAGTGCCAGAGTAGTGTGGGTCTTTGAAGATCCCTTCGATGCTGGGAAGGTCAATACCTGTGATGGATCAGGCAGTGTTCACCATTCACAATAGACTCCTTTGTTCCTGTGCATTCATTAGTTAATTAGTCATAGGAGCAGAATTAGGCCATTTGGCCCATTGAGTCTACTCTACCATTCAATCATGACTGATCTATCATTCCCTCTCTACCCCATTCTTTTGCCTTGTCCCAGTAACCTTTGACACCCTTATACATCAAGAACCTGTCAATCTCCGGTTTACAAATACCCAATGACTTGGCCTCCACGGCTGTGTGTGGCAATAAATTTCACAGATTCACCACCCTGTGACTAAATAAAATCCTCCTTATCTCCCTTCCAAAGGTACATACTTTTATTCTGAGGCTGTGCCTTCTGGTCCTAGACTCTCCCAATTGTAGAAACTTCCTCTCCACATCCATTGTATCCAGGCATTTCACTATTCAGTAGGTTTCACTGAAATTTCACCTTCATCTTTCTAAACAACACTGTGTACAGGCCCAGAGTTGTCATACATTAACCAAACCACCCCCGAGATCATTCTGGTAAACCTCCTCTGGACCTTTTCCAACGGCAGTACATCCCTCCTCAGATATGGGGCCCAAAACTGTTCACAATACTCCAAACACAGTCTGACCAGTGCCTTACAAATCCTCGGCATTAGATCCATGCTTTTATATTCCAGCTCTCTTGAAATAAATGCTAACATTGCATTTGTCTTCCTTACTACTGATTCAACCTACAAATTAACTTTTTGAGAATCCTGCACCAGCACTTCCAAGTCCCTTTGCACCTCCGATTACTGAATCCTTTCCCCATTTAGAAAATAGTCCATGCCTTTAGGGCGGCACGGTGGCGCAGCGGTAAAGTTGCTGCCTTACAGCGAATGCAATGCCGGAGACCCGGATTCAATCCCCACTACGGGTGCTGTCTGTACAGAGTTTGCACATTCTCCCCGTGATCTGTGTGGGTTTTCTCCGAGATCTTCGGTTTCCTCCCACACTCCAAAGACGTACAGGTATGTAAGTTAATTGACTTGGTAAATGTAAAAATTGTCCCTAGTGGGTGTAGGATAGTGTTAATAAATGGGGATCGCTGGTTGGCGTGGACCTGATGGGCTGAAGGGCCTGTTTCCACACTGTATCTCTAAACTAAACTAAACTTTATTCCTACTACCAAAGTGCATGACACACTTTCTTTAGCTATATTCCATCTACCACTTCTTTACCCACTCTCGCAACTTCTCCAAGTCCTTCTGCAGACTTCTCACCACCTCTACTGTACCTGCCCCTCCACCTATCTCCGTATCATCCACAAACTTGGCCATCATCCAAATCATCAATATGCAATGCGAAGAGTAGCGGACCTAACACCAACCCCTGTGGAACACCATTAGTCACCAGCAGCCAACAAGAAAATGCTCCCTTTATTCCCTTTATTGGCGTCTGTCATTAGGCCAACCATCTATCCATGCTAGTATCTTCACTCGAACACCATGGGCTCTCATCTTCTTTAGCAGCCGCATGTGCGGCACCTCATCAATGGCATTCTAAAAATCCAAATAAACAACATTCACTGACTCTGTCCTACTGTCTATTTCCTCAAAGAATTCCAACAGATCTGACCGGCATGATCTCCCCTTCACAAAACATGCTGACCGGCCTATTTTATCATGTGCTTCTCAGTACTAGGAAACCTCATCCTTAACAATAGACTCTAAAATATTACCAACCACTGAAGTTATTGTCGACAAATTTGAAGGTTGCATTGGAGCTACACTGTCATGGATAGAGAGAGAGTCAAGCAGGGAACTGAGCATACAGCCTTGAGATGCCCCTGGTGTTGATGGTTTTCAAGGAGGAATGTTCTTTATACCTCGACCAGTTTTAATATGATTACTTATTCCAATCTATTCGTCTAGGTGCTACCAGATAAAATGTGATTGGCCCCTTGCGGTTAATAAACCTTTTGTCTCCTGTAAATGGATTCCTGGAAGGACTCCCTTGGGATTAGGCTAATGTTTAGACTTGATGGCCTTCACTCCAATATGCACTTTGAGTAGATCTCCAGGGAACTAGAGTGGCATTCCTACCAGCTGACTTATTGGTATGTGATCCAAGTTCAAGTGGTCAGAGATACATTTATCAGTTGTAATGCAGCTAAGAAACACTGGAAAATCAAGATTCACCACGTAAGACTTCTGATACTGTGGCAATTTAAGAATACACTTTTATTTTCAAACCTGTACAAATGTAATATTCTTCATCCACTATAATTATTTTGCTTGCATTTCACCTAAAGATTGTGCTTTTAGGCAATCATAATGTATACAAACGAATTTACTGACTTAAACAGATACTTGCATTCTCATTGCAATGGCCTGAAGCATTTATGGACTTGTTTCTGACTTTTGCAGCATCAAGGTATTATAGATATTAAAATATCTTCACATTGTTGTTAGAATCTAAAATGATGTGTTCTGCAGATTTAACAATGTTGTGTTCTTGGATTTGCAATACAAAATTGAAAGAGATGATAGAAGCATATTAAATGTAAGTGGCATAGATAAGATAGACAGAACCATTTTCCCAAGTGGAAATGTCAAAGGCTGAGGCCATAGTCTTGAGGTGAGAGGGGAAAAGTTTAAAGGAGATGTGTGGGGCATGTTTTTAACACAGAATGGTGGGTGCCTGGAGCACACTGCCAGGTGGAGGCAGATACAATAGTGATTTTTAAGAGATTTTTAGGAAAGGCACAAGAATGTGCTGGGAATGGAGGGGTATTGATCATGTGTAGGCAGATAAGAATAGTTTATCTTCCCATTATGTTCCACATGGATATTGTGGCCCAAAGGGCTTGTTCCTGTGCTGTACTGTTCTACGTCAAAAGTTTTAATACCGATTAATTCACAGCCAATATAAGATGTTTATAACAGTTGCATACTTATGATTTCTATTATTTTATAGTGATTCATGGGCAAAGAGCACCTCACAATTATCAATAAATGAGTAATTTGAAATAACCATTCTAATGATTTTGCAACATTTTATACATGTTCAGAAGAATCTTATCTGTGAAATGGCTATCACAACTCTCGAGTAATATACATGAGCAAAGCTTGTTCTGAGGGTGTGGCGAAGGAAAGAGGGAATTTATGGATTCAATTGTGAGTGAACGACATATTTTACTAAGTAATTGTAGAAGAAAAAAAAAATCATACAATGCCTTCCTTGTCGATACCCCCACTGACTCTTAGAGGTGAGCTATTTAACTAAACATAGTCACATGCTCTAAAGTAAGATAATATAGTTGGAAAGCATTCTTGCTAAATAATTTCATGTAATCAAAAATCATTTCAGAGCCACGATCGTTATAAAAGAACAGGGTCATTCATGTCAGATGCTGAGAAACAGCAATGAAGGCAATTGAGTGTGGCAATGATGAATGGAACATAAGCTGAGAAATAGGAATATTTAATTACGTGTTAAAGGTAGAAAAGCTCTTCCAGAATTAAATTTAGGAATCTGCACAGGTTGCATCAGGGTATGGTGTTCAAGCAGTAACAATAAATTTGAACTTCAGTGCACTTTAACTATTAGCACAGATGTGTTTGAAATGCTAAATCAGCCTACATGTTTAATAGGCTTCAAACAGCAGGCTGCACCATAATGCAGTCACCCACTGAGTAGACCTTTGACTCAGGATCCATTAATACTGATAGGAAGGGTTCTGCTCAATAACTTCATTCAGCCTGGACTTTATTAGTGGAAGAAGTAGTTATTTGAGGATTACTGGTTTTAACATTCAAGTTAGTTATCTTCTTGCAAAATGTTTTTAATGACTCAAGCGACCTAAAATAAAGATTTCTGCCGTGCCATATGTAAGAAATTGAAAACCTATTTGTTGGGAATGGCTTATTATTGAAAGCCACTTTTTTTTTTTCAAATTCTGTCAATTCATATGGAAACCTGCACTGGCCTTGCAACTTGCGATGAAAGATGTGTTTGATGATTTAACTTGACAGCTATGAAAAAGTTAACCTTATTTCATCCAAAAATTGCATTTCTTAGTCTGACGTCCTCATCAGGGAGTCTTATGACCATTGATATTGGAGCCTACTTTTAACATTCTCCCTCCTCTTCCACATATTTACCTGTTCTGCAGGCGCTAACTTTTGCTGTGGGTTAGTTTTGCAGGGTGTTTAATTGGGAATGTTCCCTGCCCATTAGATGTCCAAGTGGCTCATCTTCCATTTGCATTAATTGGATAAATTTTTTAAAAAGTATAATGATCTAGCATCCAAAGGCCTAAATCGGGAGATATGCTTTCAAATCCCATGGTGGCAACTGAGAAATTTAACTTGAATTCATTGAATAAATAAAGTCACTAAAATGACCAGATTTTCTAAAATCCTATTTGTCTCATGTCCTTCATAGAAAGCTGAATGAGATCAGTCACGCTTACCAGTCTAACATATATGTGACTCCCGGTCACACCACCATTGTTGGACGAATTGTAGATGATGATTGGGAGTATAAGAGGAAGATCAATCAACTGATCAAATGGAGTCAGAACAACAAACTTGCTCTCAATGTCATTAAGATCAAGGAATTGATTGTGGATTTTGGAGGAGGATGAACGAGAATCCACAAACCTGTCTACAATGAGGTGACAGTGGTGAAGAGAGAGTCAAAAGCTTCAGATTCTTGGGCGTGCACATCTCTGAAGATCTGTCCTGGACCCAGCACATTGATGCAATCATATAGAAAGCCCTTCAACACCTCTACTTCCCTAGAAGATTAAGGGGATTTGGTATGTCATATGTAAATACTCTCTTAAACTTCTACAAGTGTACAGTATAGAGCATATTGACTGGTTGCATCATGGACTGGTTTGGCAACACGAACAAAGAAAATTGCAAAAAGTGGTGAACACTGCCCAGTCCATCATGGGTACTGACCACCCCACCATCGAAGGGACCTACACGAATCACTGCATCAAAAAGGCAGCCAGCATCATCAGAGACCCACACCACCCTATATACTTGTAATGCCACTTTCAAGGAACCATGCACATGCACTCCTAGATCCTTCTCCTCTGCAGCACTCCCTAGAGCCCTGCAATTCACTGCAATCTCTGGATTACTTTTAGTCTTGCTCATTACTGAATGTAAGAATAGGAGTATAGACCAAATGGATACGTAGCTGAGGAACTGGTGCAGGAGGCAGGGATTCAGGTTCTTGGAACATTGAGATCTTTTCTCAATTGTTCCACAGTTGAGGCCACAGTTTAAGAATAAGGGGTAGGCCATTTAGAACTGAGATGAGGAAAAACTTTTTCAGTCAGAGAGTTGTGAATCTGTGGAATTCTCTGCCTCAGAAGGCAGTGGAGACCAATTCTCTGAATGCATTCAGGAGAGAGCTAGATAGAGCTCTTAAGGATAGCAGAGTCAGGGGGTATGGGGAGAAGGCAGGAATGGGGTACTGATTGAGAATGATCAGCCATGATCACATTGAATGGTGGTGCTGGCTCGAAGGGCCGAATGGCCTACTCCTGCACCTATTGTCTATTTTCGGGGCAGAGCTGACAAGAGGGACAGGGTTGCATTTGAAGTGAAGGGGGGGAGGGGGGGGGGGGGCAATATCCTAGCAGGAAGATTTGCTTCTGCTACTTACAAGGATTTAAGGTAGTTTGGTCGGGATCTGGTACCCAAGGTAGTGGTGTGCCAGATGAGAACGTTGAGGCAACTATAGAAGTTAAATTGACCAGATCAACAGGCAGACATTTATTTTAATGCATAAGCCAGACAGTAAAGCAGATTAGCACAGGGCATGTATTTAAACATGGGAGCGTGATTTTATTACTATTACAGAAACCTGGTTTCAGAAAGGCCAGGACTGGCAGCTGAATGTTCTGGGGTACTGATGCTTCAGATGTGATTGAGATGAGGTAAGAGAGGAGGGGGGGGGGGGGGGGGTAGCCTCTCAGTGTGAAGAAGGGTCTCAACCCGAAACATCACCTATTCCTTTTCTCCAGAGATGCTGCCTGTCCCACTGAGTTACTCCAGCATTTTGTGTTCATCTTCGGTGTAAATCAGCATCTGCAGTTCCTTCCTACACAGGAGGAGTTGCATTTTTGATGCAACACGGCATGACTCAGAGGAGATATGCTTGGGGTTCGGCAAGTGAGGCCAAATGGATAGAATGTAGGAGCAAAAATGGGGTGTCACTTTGGGATTGCACTGTAGGCCCTTCCCCATTCCTCAGTGGGAAGCAGAACAGCAAATATGGAGGGAGATTGTACATACCTGCTTGAATAATGGGATTGCAATTGTTGGTGATTTTAACTTCCCTAAAATTGACTGGGATTGTCATAATGCTAAAGGATTAGATGAAACAAAATGTGTTAAGTTTGTTCAGTGAAGTTTTCTGAAGCAATATATGAATGGCATTTCTAGAAAGGGGCAACCCTAGACTCCCTCCTGGGAAATGAGGCTGGGAAAGCGGTCGAGGCATCAATGGGGGAGCATGAGGAGCAGTGACCATAATTCTACTGATTTCAAAATTGTTAAGGAAAAAGATAGGACTGGTCCACAAGTTAAAGTCCTAAATTTGGCATGGCTAATTTAATGGTAGTGGACAGGTACTTGCAAAGATTGGCAGAGGCTGGTGGCAAGTAAAAGGACGACTGGCAAGTAGGAGGCTTATAAAAGTGGGAGAGGGAGAGTTCAAGGTCAGTGTATTCCTATTGGAGTGAGGGACATGGCTGGCAGGATTAAGGAGTCCTAACTGATGAGGGATATTGGGGTATTGGTCAGGGACAAAAGAGGTATATTTGAGTATATGCAACTGTGATCATTTAAGGAGTTTCAGAGATGTAGGAGTACATTTAAGAATGAGGTTAGGCGAGCAAAAAGGTGAACATGGGATATCCTTGGCAAATAAGGTAAAGGAGAATCCTAAGAAATTCTATGTATATATTAAAATCAAAAGGGTAACTTGGAAGAGAATAAATCCCCTTATGGATCAGCGTGGTCATCTACATGGGGAGTCAAGTGTGAGATGGATAGACAAGGTCTTAAATGAATATATCTGAAGAAGGGTCTTAACACGAAATGTCACCTATTCTTTTTCTCCAGAGATGCTGTCTGGCCCGTTGAGTTACTCCAGCTTTTTGTGTCTATCTTCAGTTTAAACCAGCATCAGTAGTTCCCTCCTACACATCTCATCTGTATTTAGATCTGTATTTAGATTACACAATACCATAGCATGGCACCCCCTGCATGTTTAACAATATTCACTGAAAGTGTGCATTGATCTGTGAAAAATATTTGTTGTTTTCTTTTCTTCCATTTCCTGCCCTTTTGAAGGAAGTTACTGATGGTACAGTATAATCTCTGTCCTCCTGAGCCTCACTTAACTAACATCCTAGAAGGATAGACATCTAATTATATTGTGCCTTTTATGAAGTTGTGGCATTAAAAAGTGAAGGTTTTAATGATGTGCTATTACTTCAGTAATTTAGATAATAAATATTAGAATGGACTCAGACAGTGAATGTCAGTAACCCATACGCTGGTGAGAAGTGGAGAGTGTGCGTACGATGGCAAAATCAAATCTAATCTTGTGCTTACAGATTTTATTCAATCGCTTTTGAGCCACCCACGATTAGCAGGAAATTAACATGTTGAAACAGCTATCAGTGACATTGTTCTGGACAGCATATATTAAACTTTTTGATCTAATAGACCTTGAAATCTCCTTGCATAATACTTACACGATTACAATATATATTTCCCACAGTTCAATTAAATAGCATCACAATGTTAATCCCAAGTACTCTGGCTCAAAGAAAATGAAATAAAATAATTGGAAAATAGATTTAATTATATTACATTTCTTCAAAATGGACTATCTAGCTAATCTATTGTGAATATTTGTGAATATTCAACTTCCTTAGAAGGCCGAAGAAGTTCAGTATGCCCCCAACAACTTTCATCAGCTTTTACAGATGCATCGAAGAAAGCATTTTATCAGGATGCATCATAGCATGGTTTGGAACAGGACCACAAGAACTGGACACAGCCCAGACCATCACACAAACCAACCTCCCTTCCATTGACTCTATTTACACATCACACTGTCTCGGCAAGGCCACCAGCATAATCACAGACGAGTCACACCCTGGCCTATTCCTCTTCTCCCCTCTCCCATCGGACAAATGGTATAGAATTATGAAAACACATACCTCCAGATTCAGGGACAGTTTTTTTCCCCATCTGTTATCAGGCAACTGAACCATCCTATCAACAACTAGCGAGCAGTCCTGAACTATTATCGACCTGATTCAAAACCCTTGGACTATCTTTGATCGGACTTTACGGGCTTTATCTTGCACTAAACATTATTCACATTATTCCCATTATCAAGTATCTGTTCACTGTGGATAACTCAATTGTAGTCATGTATTGTCTTTCTGCTGACTGGTTAGCATGCAACAAAAACTTTTCACTGTACCTTGGTACATGTGACAAAATACTAAACTCATTTGATTATCGCACTTATTTCTTATCATGTTGCATCTACACGAGTCATCTACAAATAAATCTGATCAGTTCTGCTGGTCTGAAAATTTGACTTCAACTATGTTTTCCTATATTCTAAGTTGGTGATAATCCAAAATTCTTCAGTAAACCATTTTGGCACATGCAAATTTACTGATTAACCATTATCCATTCGCACTTGTGAATAAGGTATTTAGATGATCCATTGGTGAAATAGTACTCTCGGTATAATTGAACAGATTGGTGTATTATTATCACATGTATTGGGATACAGTGAAAAGCATTTATGTGCTATCCAGTCAAAGTAAATCATACTGTACATAAGTTCAATCAAGCCACACACAATTGCAGCAGAAAAAAATACCAGAATGCAGAATATTGGTTTACAGCATTATAGTGTTAAAGTGACAGAGATAAGGTGCAAGATGCTATGAGGAAGGTTGAAAGATCGAGATTACATCTGAGATTATGGGAGGATCATTCAGCTGTCCAATAATAAAGGGGATGAAGCTGTTTCTGAATCTGGTGTTGCATGATTTCAAGTTTTTGTATCTTCTGCCTGTTGGAAGAGGGGAAAAGTGAAAATGACCAGGTGAAAAAGGTCCTTGATTATACTAGCTGCATTCCTGAGGCTGTGTGGTGTAGATTGAGTTGATGCTGGAGAGGCTGGTCTGTGTGATGGACTGGGCTACATCCATTACTCAGCAGTTTCCTACAGTCTTGGACAGAGTTGATCCCAAACATGTCATGTATAGTTTGACCTCCACCATTTGGTTATTATTTGCATCATTCTATTATTTTTCCTTCCAAAATGTCCAAAACAATATCAATCATTTTATTTTTCCATTCTGATATAACAATCCTCTTTAAAAGATGTGGAATGGCTTAGTGTTTCTAGTAGTCTATATGGGGCTAAGTTAAGTTAGTCTAAGTTAGGATGTCTAATTCAATGCTCTGGAAAAATAATTTAAAAACTGGAACAGGGACTTGGTTCAGTTCTAAGTTGCTAAGTTAAAAATGTATTTTCTTTATAGTCTATAAACATTCCTTAAAAATATGTATTCAAATGAAATTAATCCAGTTCTCTGTGAGGGCAAATTGACAATAATAATGTACCCATAATTCAGGTCAAATTTCAAAGCAAATATTTAGCAAACATTAAGGCCAAATAAAAGAAGAGTTAATCGAGTTTTTCAAGTTTTAGAACTCTGTCTTGTTTAGATTTGAAGGTTATCACATGTTGAGAATAAATCGTATTAAAGTCATGAGGCACCTTTTAGCATTGAAAGATCTCCAGATCTACATCCAGTTATTGTAAAAGACAAATTCATTTTCATGAGTAAAGAAACAAAACTTGCTGCTGCTAACAGGTAGAATGGCTGCAGCATTCCTGTACTATAAACTATCTCATGGACGATATAATTAGTCCTGGAAAGATGTTTAAGCAAAAGATAACAGCTGTTTGTAATCAGCCTAATTTTTGTGGAATAAAATCTTTGGTGATGAATGTGTTAATATTTGAGCTCATTTGTGAAAGAGACAAAGTACGGACCTTGTATTTTATTCATTGTTGGCAGCCTTCCCAGCTTCAACTCCAAACAACCCGAATTGAAACTGACTTTAGTCTATCAACAGAGGAATCATTCCTCTCAAGCAAACTAACAAATGAAGCCACACAGGAATTGTAATAAGCTTTACATTTCCTTATCAAATGAGAAATTAAAAAAGGCGGCTATCCATTGGAAGCTGTGAGATATTACACAAAAAATCAACACATTGCAATCAATTGACATATTGCAGAACTTCATTGAGCTGCAGACCTAAGGAATTAGAGAGTGTTTTTGCTTCATAATTTTTCACGGTATTGATATTGGGGCCATCCTGTGTTTCTCTTGAGTGGTTGTAATGAGTCTTCCCCTTGAAGTGGTATAGATAAGGTTGCTTACTTTCTGAGGCATAAATAGGGCCTTCAGTTCTTAGAGCATCATCGTCTATTTATTGCAAAACCAGGAAAAATTGGGACTTTAAAAATCTATGGCATAATTTTTTTAACATTCTTTCAACATTTGGTATTGGGACTGGTCATGTGTACCTTAGATACAGTGAAAAGTTTTGTTGCGTGCTATCTAGTCAGTCATCCTGTACATAAGTACATAGCAAGCCACGCACACGTACAATAGGAAGTGCAAAGAGAATATGTACCCGAGTTCTGAATATAGTGATCCAACGTAAAAGTGTTACAGTTACACCGAAGGTGCAAAGAAAAATAGTGTATGGTCCGCAAAGGGGTAGGTTTGAAGATCGGGAGTACTAGCTAATGAGAAGACTGTTCAGTAATCTGATAAAAGCAGGGAATAAGCTGTTTCTGAATCTAGTGTGCTTTCAAACTTTAATATCATCTTCCTAACAGGAAATAGGGGAAGTTAGCATGACGAGGTGAAAATAGTTCCTGATTATGTTGGCGGCTTCCCTGAGGCAGTGTAAAGTGTATATGGTGTCAATAGAGGGTTTACAAGTTGTTAAAAATTGGCAGCAAAATGAAAAGATTGCTTGACTACCTGCCTAATGCGTAATTAAAAGCCTACCACCTACAATCACATGTGGTTGATTTTAAGAGTAACTAGAGCAAGTTTGGTTGGGCCCAAACCACTCCTCCATTGATGCAGCATACTCCCCCACCCCCCCCCCCTCCCACTCCCCCTCCCCTCTCCCCCCCTCTCCTTCAAACCCCTCCTCCCCCCTCCCTGCCCCCCCCTCCCCTCCTCCACCACCCCCCTCTCCCACTCTCCCTCCCTCCACCCCCTGCCTCCCCCCCATTCCTACCTCGCTCCCCCTCCCCACTCCGTCCCCCTCCCTCCCCTCCCCTACCTCCCCCTACCTCCCCCTACCTCCCCCTCCCCCTACCTCCCCCCCTTCCCCCCTCCCTCACCCCCTCCCTGTCTCCTCCCGGGAGCAACACGCGGTTGCCATGGCAACCCGCCTCTCGGCCGGGGCAGCTGCCATTGGCGGAGCGGGGGTGGGGGGGGATAGAGTCCTGTCCCGTCCTGGTGCGGGGACGTTCTGTGGTATAAGGCAGTGGCTCTCCCACTGTTGCTGAGCTGCTGGACTCTGGGCAGCATGGGGAAGGCGCCGAGCCGGCCGAGTAGAGAAGGGGGGACGGGGGTGCTGAGGGCAGGTCCAGCGCCAGGCCTAAACCTTAGCCTCCACCAACGCAAGGCCTCACCGCCGCTGCTGCTGCTGCCGCCTTTCCCCTTGGCCCACCTCAGGCTCGCGGTTCCCTGGACACGTCCAGGCCCAGGCCCAGCCCCAGGCTCCGGCTGCTTACCCCAGCACTAGGACTGGCTCTCCTGCCCCCGAGACAGGCAGCCGAGCCCTGCTCAAGCGGGCCCCAAATGCGCAGGCGCGGACGTGTTTGTTCTGCACACGCGCAGATGCGGTGGCCATCTTACGTAAGTACCAGATCAACGGAGCCCCAACTGTGCATGCGCGGTATTTTAAACTTTAAAATGTGAATAACTTTTAACATTTTACACCAATTTCAATGAAACTTCTTCCGTAGGACCACGGGATGACGATGAGTAAGGTGGGCCTAAAATTGATGTGCTATCGTGTACTGTTTTGGCTGTAGTTCAGGAACAAGCGAATTAACAAGAGTTTTAGTATATAATGAATAATAATTGATATAATCAATTATTGATTGATTGGATGATAATGAAAGTCAACTTTATTTGGAGTGAAATTTGATAATGACCATTTCAGACTTGTTTTGGGGTGCCCTGGAAATTTGACAGGGAGATGCCACCAATGAATTAACAATATGTTGTTATTCCAATTCGTGTGTCCATCATGCACAGAATAGCAACATTCATTTTGGACCATTGTAGGGAAATTTAGATTAACATCACTGACCCCCTTTGATGTGTCTTCAAACCTCTTGTTTTCCCAATTCCTCCTAATCTCACAGAGGCCCTTCTGATTTGCTGTGCTAAAGCGTTCAGGGATATTTTCCTACCAATTAACCTTGGAAGCTGATGTAACATGAGGTGGTGATGTTATGTCACCATGGGTGGGAATGCGAAGTGAAATAGTTGGAGGCAGGAAGTGATATGATGAGGCTACAAGGAAAATTTCCTGGAGTTGAAACCTTGTTTGCAGCCCGTGTAGCCAAGTTCTATCCATAATGTTCAAGCAAAACGTTCTTGGATTTTAAAAATAGGTCTATGAGGGAATCTTGGTGGTGATATTGTTGCCAAAGGAGCTCTGGTTATAAATAAAGCAAATTATTTTAAGCTAATACCATGATGGAACATTGATGGCATAGGATAGGTATAGGGTTTGTCCACACAATTAAGGTGCTCACACTGCTCACACGCATGCAAACTGTCACACACACACACCCACTGTCACATGCACTGTCGTGCACCAACACACCTACACACTATGTGAGAACTTTCATCATTTTATATTGAAGCAAATGGCAATTTGAAAATGTTAAAGATTACTTAATATATTAAACAGCTTAGAGTCATAGAGTCATAGTCATGGATTGATACAGTGTGGAAACAGGCCCTTTGGCCCAACTTGCCCACACCGGCTAACATGTCCCAGCTACACTAGTCCCACCTGCCAGCATTTGGTCCATATCCCTCCAAACCTGTCCTATCCATGAACCTGTCTAACTGTTTCTTAAATGTTGGGATGGGCCCTGCCACAACTACCTCCTCTGGCAACTTGTTTCATACACCCACCACCCTTTGTGTGAGAAAGTTACCCCTCAGATTCCTATTAAATCTTTTCCCCTTCACTTTAAACCTATGTCCTCTGGTCCATGATTCGCCTACTCTGGGCAAGAGACTTTGTGCATCTACCTGACCTATTCCTCTCATGATTTTGTAAGGATTGAAAAAATGGCATTGTGAATGTACTGTGAGGCCCATGTCAAACTGATGTTGCAGGAAATATAATCATTGCAAAAGTTCATATAGTGCTAAAAGTTATAGGAAAGACTTTAAAGATCACTGTGCAGGCAAAGAGATGAAATGATTGCAAGATTGCTCCATCGTTCACAACCTGTTGTCATATATCCACCATTCATGTGGTGTCAGCATGGACCGATTGCTTGGTACACACAATTGTTTAACAAAATTGTACTATGTAAATGCGGGTTGTGAACAGCATGGCTCTTGATCTCTGAAGTATATAAAATTATGAGATGCATAGATACGGTAGACTGTCAGAATCTTTAAACTAAACTCAACTAAATGTACAGAGAGGTACAATGAAAAGCTTTTTGTTGCCTGCTATCCAATCAGCAGAAAGACTATACCTGATTACAATCAAGCCCTCCACAGTGTACAGGTACATGATAAAGGGGAGCTGTTGAAATAAAGATTTAAAAGAGTGGAGCGATTGTAATGAATGATAGCACTCTGGGAACTGCTGGCAAAGTGTCACCTGGCTTCCGTACCATCTTGCAAGCTAGTAGGCGATACAGAGACAAACATTTATCTTGATCTTGACAAACATTGATGAGGTAATTCAGAACACAGAACATAACAACATTTAACCTCAGCCTTTATAAGAGAAATGTAATCCTCTTTGCTCAAACTGACTAATGAAATTGTAAGAAAGTCAGAGGTATTTCTGTAAACGGGACTCCTCTTTTTTTTAAAGCATCAGCAGTTTTCTTCTGAATTTCAAGCAGGCTACCAGTTTAAGATGGATCAAAATCAAATGACTCTGGCAGTGCAAAAAAATACAAGCATTGGGCCAAATCCAGCTTCAATGCAGAAGGGAAATATTACCTAGGTTGTAAGAGTTTTATCTTTTACAAGACAGTTGTGAATAAAAACTTATTGTCAGTGGATGATTTAGCATCATTTGGCATTCGCAGTCAAAGCACAATGATCTAATTTTCACACTATTCATCCAACGTTTGGCAATGTCTATTCTAGGATGAAGCAATGGAGATCATGGATATGAAAAAAAGAGGCAAAGTGGTTCATTCACCTTCACAAACTTCCTTTTGCTTTGACATTCCCAATCAAGCGAAGTCACTGAAATCCCCATGTGAAATCTTGAGATTTTTAACAGCTTCGGGTATGTTCTCATAAAGTGTGATGGCATAGTGTACATGGGAAGGAAGAGGCAGGATAAACCACTGAAATCAAACGGGCAAACTAAACCCAACATTGGAAGTGATATCAATTTTCCTCATCGGATACCTGTACAATATAGAAAATGCATTAGAATATTATTGTAGCAATGTCCATGTATCGAATTATCTGTTCTCTCTGTTCGGCTGAATTTGAGAGATTCCAGGCTCGGATTCTAAGTATATTCTTCCACATTCATTCAGTGAGTGACGCACAACTGGAAGGGTGGCAGAAGAAGAAACTAATACCGCACAAGAGGATTGAAGAATTGATGTGGTGAGAGTAAGTGGGGAAGTACTGGCACAAGTATTTTCACATATTACACTGCACTAAACTCCAAAGCATTGCTATGTCTAATCAAACATGTAACTCCATCATGGTGGAGTAATGGAGGCTATAATATACCTCCAAGTATTTAAAGGCATGCTTGTGCAGTATTTAACTCACGCAAAAGGTCTCAGCAGATCAGTGGCAAACACAAACATATTCCTTCATTGCTGGGGAATTCAATTTATGGGATCCAAAGCCAAAAATCACAAAATTGATGACACAAAAGCTTAGGTGAAAGTCTTTCCAATTAAATACATTGCTAATGTCTCAGGCTGGTAAAAGGGTTTGTCCAAGTGTGTTTCTAAAGACAAAAGTGCATTTGATTCTAGAGTGATCAAATGGAAGCCAATCTATCAAAACTGCTTTAATATGAAGTCATTTTGGATTTATTTGCATCTAAACATCTAACATCTGCAATGGATGCCGATTTTAAAGTAAACATTATGCTTGCTCATATAGTTGCAGTATAACTGCTGAGTATCCTGATTATCTTAATGCGTCTTAATTGAAAAAGGCATCCACAGAACAACGAATTTAAACAAATAATCCACTCCTGAAATCTCTGATCATCTAATTTCCCCAAGGTATTTATTCACAAAATGCTGGAGTAACTCAGCAGGTCAGGCAGCATCTCAGGAGAGAAAGAATGGGCGACGTTTCGGCTCGAGACCCTTCTTCAGACTGATGTCAGGGGGGCGGGACAAAGGAAGGATATAGGTGGAGACAGGAAGACAGTGGGAGATCTGGGAAGGGGAGGGGGAAGGGAGGGACAGAGGAACTATCTAAAGTTGGAGAAGTCAATGTTCATAGCACTGGGCTGCAAGCTACCCAGGCGAAATATGAGGTGCTGTTCCTCCAATTTCCGGTGGGCCTTACTACGGCACTGGAGGAGGCCCATGACAGAAAGGTCAGTCTGGGATTGGGAGGGGGAGTTGAAGTGCTCAGCCACCGGGAGATCAGATTGGTTAACGCGGACCGAGCGCAGGTGTTGAGCGAAGCGATCGCCGAGCCTACGTTTGGTTTCGCCGATGTAAATAAGTTGACATCTGGAGCTTGCAGCCCAGTGATATGCCTCATATATCGTCTGGGCAGCTTGCAGGCCAGTGGTAGAGGGGAAGGGGGGTTGGGGAGGAAGAGGGGGTTGAGGGGGCAGGGGGGTTGAGGGGAATGGGGGGTTGAGGGGGAAGGGGGAGGGTGCTAGGGAGAGTGGGGGGGAGAGTGGGGGGGACGGACAGTGGGGGGAGTGGGGGGGGGAGGGTGGGGGGGAGGAGAGTGGGGGAGGAAGGAATGGGGTGGGGGAAGGCGTGGGGGGAAGGAGTGGGGGGGAGGAGTGGGGCGGGGGAAGGAGTGGGGGGGGAGGAGTGTGGGGGGGAGTGGGGGAGGAGGAGTGGAGGGGAGGAGTGGGGGGGAGGAGTGGGGGGGAGGAGTGGGGGGGAGGAGTGGGGGGGAGGAGTGGGGGGAGGAGTGGGGGGAGGAGTGGGGGGAGGAGTGGGGGGGAGGAGTGGGGGGGGGAGGAGTGTGGGGGGGAGGAGTGGGGGGGAGGAGAGGGGGAGTGGAGGGGAGGGGGAGTGGAGGGGAGGGGGAGTGGAGGGGAGGGGGGAGTGGAGGGAAGGGGGAGTGGAGGAGAGGGGGAGTGGAGGGGAGTGGGGGAGGGGAGTGGGGGAGGGGAGTGGGGGAGGGGAGTGGGGGAGGGGAGTGGGGGAGGGGAGTGGGGGAGGGGAGGGGAGGGAGGGGAGGGAGAGGGGGAGTGGGGGAGGAGAGGGTGCTGGAGAGGTTTGGACCCAACGGGTCCACTCGGGCTAGTCCTTTTTAAAATTTCCATAGACATAAAAAAAATTCGTAAGAACTATCAGAAATAAAATCACATTGGGTAGTTATTTTAATGAAAAGGAACATTTTTAAATAATTTATTTCATCAAAATAAACGTATAATAAAATAAACGTCTGGTCTCAAACATTGTCATTGCTTAAAAATTTACATCTGTAAAACACCATATATTTTATAGATAGTGTGCAATTTTATTTCTTATAGACAATTATTATTTTAATGCGCATTTTTTAAAATTTAAATGTTGTGTTTTAAACTGGTGCATCCAAGATGGAATTGCAGTGATGTGTTTAAACGTTCTAGGGTAAATTTGTAAAGCTGTGTAGACTTGGTGCTGAGGGAATCACATGATATTCTTTGATCTCGCAATCCATACTGCACCATGGCAACTGCCTGTTTGAGAACCTATCAGAAATCACAGAGGTACTGAGGCTTGAAAAGATATAGAAGGAAAAAAAAACCTTGATAAATAACCTTACCGTGGTTAAGAAAATCTAGGAATTATTAATCATAATGCCATTTCAGATTGAATTGTAATTGACAGTATGAGCCCTGACATTTAAGAATAATATCCAAATTCTCCCAGATGGCATTTGCTATGTGTTCCACCGTAAAGGACCGTAGAAACAGAAACTCAGAGTCCATGAAATTGAGCTTGGTAATGATATATTTTCTGTGCTATGGAAGTTGATTTGCTTCCAATTTGCTGCACAAATTGACATGACTGAAGTTATCCAATAAATTGGGCAATGCAGTAGCATGTGTGTCCCTCAGAACGGCACAAAGTCCGTAGATTAGCCAGTTTGATTACATTAATCATCATAGAAATGTTGACTTGATGCCAGCTGAGACAAATTGGCCCATGCTGATCCAACCAACGCAACGTGTTAATCATGCACATCTACCATATGCCTGCCATCTCATAAACATTTGCACTATTTAAAGGGATTTTCAATGTTATAGAGTCGTAGAGTCATACAGTGTGGAAACGGGCCCATTGGCCCAACTTGCCCACACCGACCAACATGTCCCATCTGTACTCATCCCACCTGCCTGTGTTTGGCCCATAGCCCTCTAAACCTGTCCTATCCATATATGTTTCTTAAACATTATGACAGCACCTGCCTCAACTACCTCCTCTGGCAGCTTATTTAGACACCCACTACCCCTCAGTTCCTATTAAATCTCCCCGCCCCCCTCCCCTCCCCCCCCCCCCCCCCCCCCCCCCCCCCCCTCCCACTCACCTTAAACCTATGTCCCCTGGTTTTCGATTCCCCTACTCTGGACAAGAGACTCTGTGCATCTACCCAATCTATTCCAGGATGTTGGCAATTAACTGAGAATGGAATTGGTAGTAATAGTTTGATTGCTTTATTTTAAGAAGCAGACTCAGCTAAGGGGGTTGTAATTGTCATTATGATCATATTGATCATATTCTTAAAGGATTGGACAGGCTAGATGCAGGAAAAATGTTCCGATGTTGGGGGAGTCCAGAACCAGGGATCACAGTTTAAGTCTGAAGAAGGGTCTCGTCCCGAAACGTCACCCATTCCTTCTCTCCAGAGATTCTGCCTGTACTGCTGAGTTACTCCAGCTTTTTGTGTCTGTCACAATTTAAGAATAAGGGGTAGGCCATTTAGGACTGAGATGAAAAGAAACTTCTTCACCCAGAGAGTTGTGAATCTGTGGAATTCTCTGCCACAAAAAGTGGTGGAGGCCAATTCACTGGATGTTTCCAGAGAGAGTTAGATTTAGCTCTGAGAGCTAAAGGAATCAAAGAATATGGGGAAAAAACAGGAACAGGGTACTGAATTTAGATGATCAGCCATGATTATATTAAATGGCGGTGCTGGCTTGAAGGGCCGAATGGCCTACTCCTGCACCTATTTTTCTACGTTTCTATGTTTTATATTCTGAAGGAATTTTTTTTGTTGTAACCCCTTTGCTGGAAATACCAATGTAGCCTAGTCAGTTATGTACAGTCTCTTCTTTAAAATCTTTAAACTGTACCGTGGTACACTTGACAATAAACTAAACTAAATTAAAACTAATTTAAACTTTGAAAGATTGTTGTAGTGATGAGGAAGAGGAGAAAGCATGAGAAGTGGGAAGATGCTTTGAGCTCCTTTCTGCTGTACATTCATGTGGAACTGATGCCCCATGCTTAAGCCAGGTCAGAAAATGAAACAGTTAAGGCTCTCTTATAGCAACATTTAGACAACATTCAGACTTGAGATGATTAGTGAGACAATAAACATTTACACAAAATATACCAGGCAACAGCCATCTCCACCAATAGAGAATTTGACCATCTACCCATGCATTCCATGCATTATCATCATTAAAATATCACCATCTTCCAAGCAGTGTCTTGTATCAGGAAGGCTAGAAGTATCAACAAGGATACCCATCATCACGGCCATTCCCTTTCTCTCTTCTATCTTCTCGGAAAAGATGCAAGAGCTTGAAAGCCTGAGCATCCAGACCTAAAAATTGCTTCTTCTCTGCTGCTATCAGACTACTGAACCAATCACCACTTTCTCACCTACTTCCCAGAGGTGCTGCCATGCACATTCACACTTAACATCTATCTTGAAGGTAGACACAAAAAGCTGGAGTAACTCAGCGGGACAGGCAGCATCTCTGGAGACAAGGAATGGGTGACATTTCGGGTCGAGATCCTCCTTTCGACTGAAAGTCACGGGAAAGGGAAATGAGAGATATAGACAATGATGTAGAGAGATGAATCTATCTAATTTGGTTATTCCACTATTATATTTTACCACTTTTATGTTGCGCTACTTCAGATCGCACTAAAATCTTTGCACCATTCTGTTGTTTTTCATTCATTGTTTGTTTGTTTATATTTTATTTCGAACATGTAAAAGAAAAAAAGATAAAAACAAAACAAAATACCAATAAAATGAAATGAACAATAAACCTACACACAACTCAAAGAATAAATTCTCATAAACAACACAAATTAAATCTTACATGTTCGAAAAAGAGTAGGAGGAAGTATACACATTTATTCCTACCCCTTCTCCGTTACTCATCAATAAATTCACAAACTTTCTCATCTACATGTGTATATATATGTACCCATACATATATATATCCATACATATGCCACCATACATACATATATACACATGTATGCACATACACAAACATACATATATGCAGTTTATAAACAATTGTCCAAATTCAATGTCCAACGCAAATATAACACTGTGTTGTTGTGTTTTTCTTTCATTATCAGGTATACTGTGTATTCTATGAGTTTTGTGCAAACATGGAATTCCATTGCAACTCAGTGTATGCACTGTAAACTAAACTGAAATCTGATCGAACTGAACACTTTCATCAATGAAGCAGTTACTAGATAGATAGATTCTTGATTAGTACAGGTGTCAGAAGTTATGGGAAGAAGGCAGCAGAATGGGGTTAGGAGGGAGAGATAGATCAGCCATGATTGAATGGCAGAGCAGACTTGATGGGCCAAATGGCCTAATTCTGCTCCTATTCCTTATGACATGACCTTATGACACTGCAATGTCTCAGCATTATTTCCACTGACTACGATAAAAAACAAATTTTCATTCGATGTTTTAGATGCTAAAGGGGCTCTGGTTCACCACATTTTGATTTTAAATTTTACTGTAGCTCACCCCAAGCTTATTTTGGTAGATGAATAGAAACATGCACTGGGAACAGGCACCTAGAAAAATTGTTAAGAGGCTGATTGATAAATAAATCATCACTTCATTAAAGAAGCTGCATTGCAATTTGATAGGTATGCTTGATTTCATATCTTCTCCAAACAGATACCTGTTGATTAAAAATGAACATGTCATTGTTCGTGATTTTGAGCATTACTTAAAGCCATACTCATCTTTCAACACTCACTTGCTGTTTAAGAGTGATTATTGTGTGTTGAAGGGGAGATTTTCTAAGAGATTTTGACAAGACATCATCAATGCTCCATCAACAATTATCCTTGAAATTCTCTGATGACTTCATTCAACGCATGTGAATGCTCTGCTACTCCTCCTATTAATCACATTACAGGAGTTCACAGGAAAAGGGCGGTGTCTGGGATGTCCCTGATTGATGAGGAATTGGAGGAGACGATGAGGCCAAACAAAGCGGAACCAGCAGCTGCATAAGAGGGACAGGGGGATGAAGTATACACCATAGAGGATGTTGTCCACCTAAGATCTCCAGAGATCACTACCACATTATTAAAGAGGAAATTAAAATAAGTGCATTAAAAAAACTCATTGTAAGGATTCGGCTTTCTGGAATCAGGTCTGCAACATTGCTGTACATTTGTGACAGCAAAGGCTGAGGCTATTTTTCTACTGTATTTAAAATTTCAATAATTCTACAATTAACACAGCTGATCATCTGTGCAGTTCTAATTAAAGTAGGCCTCTGCAATTTTGTACTAACCAAGGAGACATTATAATGCTATCAACCTGTGCATAGCAGAAGACTGCTGCAAAAGGCTGAAAGTAGTAGCCTTTATTCAAAATGGCCCTGTGTTTTCATTTTTTTGCAGTCCTGCTGTTTGACATCATCACTTCACCATAGATTGTCCAATTACTGTGTGCGAAGAGATCAAAAAAGAAAATGAAGCGTAGGTAAGGTTTAAGAAGATGTAATCAAACAGGGCATTTGAGGAATATAAAGCAAATAGGAAAGAACTCAAGTGAGTAATTAGAAGGGGGCCAAAAGGGGCCCATGAAATATCTTTGGCGAGTCGTGTTAAAGAAAATCTCAAGGCTTTTTATACATGCATTAAAAACAAAAGGACAACCATAAAGATGATAGGAAACACAGATAAAGGAGGGAATTTGTGCTTGGGGTCAGAGGATGTAGGCAAAATACTAAACGTGTGCTGTGTATCTGTATTCGCCAAGGAGAAGGATATGAAGGACAGTGAGATCAGTGTGGAGAATACAGAAATGCAAAGCCAGTTTGAGATCAAGAGAGTGGTGGTGGTGTTGGGGGTTTTGAAGACCATTATGATGCGTGATAAGATCTATCCCAGGTTTTTAAGAGGGGCAAGAGACTAGATTGCAGTGACCTTGATGGAGATGTTTGTATCTTCTCTCACCACAACCAAGGTCCTGGAGCAATGGGGAGTAGCCAGTGGAGCTCCTTTGTTAAAGAAGGGGGTATTTCCAGCAGTTTCTATTTTTTTGTTCAGATTCCCAGCCTCTGCTGGGTTTTTTTGCTTTCGTATATTGTCTTTAAAATCAGTTTTAGACTCTGTTTTTTAACTCAGTTATTAACCTAATTGTTAAACCATCGCATCATCCCATGCCACATACAAATGGATTGCTTTTCCCTTTATATGCATTTTGCCAACTAATAATTTCACTCTTAAATTCCACCTTACCATTCGTTGTCAATATAATCCTTCAGTTGTATGTTATAGTCTTTAGGTATATCGCAGTTAGGGCTGGGTGAATTGTTGGTTTCAGCTTCAACTAATCAAGTTTACAACTGAAGTAATCAGCAAACGTGAAGATTTCTGTCCATGTCATTAAACAACACACTTTAAATTATAAGCAGTTTTCTGCTTGTATGTCACAATGTAAAATACCTTCCAGGTTCACAATACCCTACCTAGACCCTTAATCTTTGGAAACACACTAATAATATAATCATGGGACATTCTCCCATATATACATTGAAAGCCATCATTAAACAAAAGAAAGGCTTTTATTGATTAGCCTTTGACGACTTGAATTTCACATTTCAAGCTATGTTTGTTGCACCGAAATTTATAAATAGCACTGTCATTTGGAAGCTTCAGGGGAAAAAAACATTGCATTACAGAAAATTGTACTTCAACTTGTTTATTGCTTCAACAACTAATAATTTGCCTTGTCAAAGATGTAACACTGAGAATAATTTATTTTTCTCAGTGTTATTTTTTTTTAATCACGGTAAACTGAACCTTTAACTCTTGAATTTTTATTCTATGCTGTCACTTTTTCTTGATATGGTGATAAAACATGGCACAGCTCCTGAGGAATATCACAATGGATTCTGGTTTTCTGAACAATTTGGTTACAAGGTGAGGTACATTAGGATTTCTCTCATGGTCTCCAAACTAACCATACGTGTATGAGAGGTTTAGCAGTTCCAAAGGTCATTTGTTGGCTTACTCCCATTCCAGGATCAGTTGCCAGGAGCAAACCAGGAAGCTTACTGTTTAATGATATCACAAGTGCACCGTTCCAATAACGTTAAGTTACAGGACTGACGTGTGGACTATTCACCTATAAGTTTGAATCTCACCATAAGAGCTTGGGAATTTAAAATCCTGTGATTACAGACTGATGATGGGTCGTTGACCTGAAACATTAACTTTGTTTCTCTTTCTAACAATACTGCCTGATCTGTTGAGTGTTTCCAGCACTTTTTGTTTCAGATTTGAGCATCTGGAGTCATTTGATTTTTGATTTGATATATCTTGAAATTATAACATCTATCAATAGTAGTGAGCATTAAATTACTGGTTGTTGTAAAATTTCAATCTGGTTCAGGGCAGAGATTCTGCCGTCCTTACCCAGACTGGAGTACACCAGACAATTTTGGATAGATGCAAATGAGTCCTTTTGCACTGACATCCACACTTCAGAAGAGGAGGATCCTACCTAAACTATTTTAATTGTTTCAAAACCCAATTTCATTTGTAAACTTTCTTATTCACAACAAAACCAACAGTTTGAAGAGAAGCCAATGTCACATTTTATCAGTAATTTTTTCAACATAGCTTCTTCACATCAACCATCAGGCTCCTGAAACACCATGCACAACCTTAGCCACAGTCCTACATTAGCATCAATCTACTGTGGACCTGATTGACCTCAACAGTCTTTTGACTCTTGAACTCTGCTAAAATAACATATATTCAAGGTGGCCAATGCCAAAGCTTTTTGGATTAGTAACATGTCATTCAAGTGCTTGCTTAATCCAATATGCCAGATGATCCAGAAACTTACCCCATCTTCTCCAAAAAGGTCGGTGTCCCACTTGCACAGTCTTCTGTAGAATAACATGGTATTGTGGGACAATTCCGCTTGTAATATGAAGTAGATCCTTGGTTATATTCATAGAGTTATACAGAACAAACACAGGCCCTTCGGCCCAACTTGCCCATACTCACAAAATGCCCTATCTATACACGTCCCACATGCATTTGGACCACATCCTTCTAAACCTTTCTTATCCACGTATCTGTCCAAATCTCTTTAAATGTTGTTATAGTATTTGGTCAACTACCTCCTTTGGCAGGTCATTCCATCTACCCACCACCATCTGTGTAAAAAAATTGCACCCCAGGTTCCTATTAAATTTCCCCTCTCATCTATAACCTATGTCCTCTGGTTCTTGATTTCCCTACTCTGCATAAAAGACTCTATGCATTCACCGTATCTATTCCACTCATGATTTTATACATCTCTATAACTTTTCAATAAACCTTTGCTGTCAGAGAATAGCGCTGTACCATTGTTAAAGATGGGCGAAGAAGGCACAGAGCACTGCAAATAACGGAACTTTGCTTTGTTAATTCTCAGGCCTGCTATCTCACATCCCTCAGTCAATGAGTTAACATTGATTTGAAGCTCGGTATTTGAGCATGCAAATATACATACATGGCTACCTGGAGCAGCTCAATGGCTGAAGTGTCCCATTTGTCCAGTAGATTAGTTCAGTTCCAGTTGGACGCTGTTTGGAGATGAGGTGCAGCACTGTGGCAAGGAAGATTGATAGATATGTTGCGGTGATGACACAGTTGAAGTAAGAGTGACTAACGATACCTCCATTAACAGGACTGGGAGGCTATAAGGCAGCTGCACAGGACATAGTTTGTGGGCCAAAACTATTCCTTCCCATCAGGCCCTGAAAGAAAAAACATGGTTAAAAGAATATATTGTCAGTTTTTCTTGAAGGTAAAGGTGATCAATTCAGAACCATAATATCACAACACTGTCATAAAATATGATCCAAATAGTCAAAAGCTATTGAGATGGGAACTGCAGAAAAAACATTGGAAAAAGCACTTCAACTAAGCATTAAACTGCAACCTTGAAATTTGGCTTGTGAATAAAGAGAGGGTGCTGGGATATTTTTGAAGATTTTATTTCACTGCTTGGAATGCAGCACATTGTGAAATATAATTACATTGAAACTGCCTCTGAATTTGGAATTAAACTAAAATGTAGCATACCCTGTTATAAGTTGTGAAATTGTGTTTATCCAACTGGAATGTAATTTAGAAATGCCTTTGTAATCTTAAAAATTGTACCAGGCAACTGACACAGATAGCAGTCAGGAAAGAGGAAGAGAGCTCAAACTTGGTTGTTCAAGCCATTTGGGAAAGGGCAGAACAAAATGTTAACTGAGATTAATGTTTACAGCAGCAGGTATTTACCTTAAAGCAAAACCTCTCAGCCACAAAGGCACTACAGTCAGGAATTGGATGTTGTGCCTCATCGGGTCATTAGCTGATTGACTTTTGGTCGATAAAGTACAGCCTTCAGCTTGTAGCATAGAGAGAGAGAGAGAAATGGAAGGGCATATGTTAGCAATGATGATATCAAGTTTAGTATAACCTTCATTTAATTTCCTCATGGAATATATTGTATTATTTTTGTCACTTCCTAAAAAATCCTTTTCAGGGCTCTTGCACATTCAATTGCTGGCATTTTGTAAGCAGAGGTAGCCAGTTTTATATAGACTAACTTGACTGTGATCTGCACTTGACTGTATCGCACAATAAATTCTCCAGTCCAGCCTCACCATCGCTCCTGGCCTTCAAAGCGACATGGTGACGCAGCAGTAGAGTTGCTGCCTTATAGTGCTTGAGCGCCGGTGACCCGGGTTTGATCCCGACTATAGGTGCTGTCTGTACGGAGTTTGTACGTTCTCCCCGTGACCTTGCGGGTTTTCTTTGAGATCTTCGGTTTCCTCTCACACTCCAAAGACATACAGGTTTGTAAGTTAATTGGCTTGGTGTAAGTGTAAATTCATCCCAGTGCAGGATAGTGTTAGTGTGCGGGGATAGTGTTGGTGTGCGGACTCAGTTGGCCAAAGGGCCTGTTTCCACGTTGTATCTCTAAGCTGAACTAAACTAAACTAAACTAAACATTATTTTATATGATTAGTAATATTCAAATCTAGTCAGAAAGTTATAGTCATACAGCATGGAAACTGGCCCTTCGGCCTAACTTGCCCATGCTGATTAAAATGCCCTATCTATGCTAGTCCCACCTGCTAGTGTTTAGTCCATATCCTTCAATGTTTTTATTGAAAAAGCATCAATTTATTCAGAGTTAACTATTTATGCAATGAATCAAACTTAAATCATACAGCATGAGATAATATAAAATACTAGACCGAGTGGGCCCGTTGGGCCCGTCCTCGTAGGGTTTCCATTGTAACCGGGATGGGAGGAAAGGGGGAGGGTTGGGGGAGGGAAGGGGGAGGGAGGAGGGGAGGGAGGGGGGAGGGAGGGGGGAGGGGAGGGGGGGAGGGGGGAGGGAGAGGGGAGGGAGGGGGGTAGGGGTGAGGGAGGGGGGAGAGGGGGGGATGGGAGGGGGGAGGGGGGAAGGGAGGAGGGTAGGGGGGGAGGGAGAGGGGAGGGAGGTTGGTAGGGGGGAGGGAGGGAGGGGGACCTCCCCTTTTCCCAGTACCCCTCTTTCCCCGTTGGGCCCGTCCTCGTAGGGTTTCCATTGTAACCGGGAGGAGGGGAGGGCGGGAAGGGGGAGGGAGGGAGGAGGGAGGTGTGGAGGGAGGAGGGGAGGGGAGGGAGGGGAGAGGGGAGGGAGGGGGGAGGGGAGGGAGGGGGGTAGGGGGGAGGGGGAGGGAGGGGGGTAGGGGGGAGGGGGAGGGAGGGGGAGGGAGAGGGGAGGGGGGAGGGGAGGGGGAAGGGGGGAGGGAGGGGGGAGGGAGGGGGACCTCCCCTTTTCCCAGTACCCCTCTTTCCCCGTTGGGCCCGTCCCCGTAGGGTTTCCATTGTAACCGGGAGGGGGGGAGGGAGGGTGGAAGGAGGGGGGAGGGGGAGAGGGGTGGAAGGCTGGAGGGAGGGGGGGAGGGAGTGGGGGAGGGTCGGATGGAGGGAAAGAGGGACGGGTGAGTTAGGGGCTGAGTGGTGATGGAGGTTGGGATTGAAGGGGGAGAGAGTGGGGATGGAGGTGGGAAGGAGGGGGGATGAAGAGGTTGAGGGAGGAAGTGGGACCTCCCCTTTTCCCAGTACCCCTCTTTCCCCCACCACCAAGCCCCCACCGCAACGACCCCTGTTGTCCCCCTCCCCAGTCCCCATTCTCAGACCCTCCCCATTCTCTTGGAATAAAAAAATACTTTAAAAAAAATAAGTGCTTTTTAATTGCTTGTTTTGAAACATTCGCGGTTAAGTGCTTTTTAAAAAAACATTCGCAGTTAAGTGCTGGTTTTGAAACATTCGCGGCTACTTAGTGCTTCTGTCAGCTGCTTTTCAAAACAATGTTGCAACCATCTCACACAAGCATTGGGAGGATGGGAGGGAGGGAAGGGGAGGGAGGGAGGAGGGAGGTGTGGAGGGAGGAGGGGAGGGAGGGGGGAAGGGGAGGGGGGAAGGGGGCGGGAGAGGGGAGGGAGGGGGGATGGGATGGGGAAGGGGGGAGTGAGGGGGACCTCCCCTTTTCCCAGTACCCCTCTTTCCCCGTTGGGCCCGTCCTCGTAGGGTTTCCATTGTAACCGGGAGGAGGGGAGGGAGGGAAGGGGGAGGGAGGGAGGTGTGGAGGGGGAGGGAGGGGGGAGGGGAGGGGGGAAGGGGGGGAGGGAGGGGGGTGGAGGTGGGAAGGAGTGGGGAGGAAGGGGTTGAGGGGGGAAGGGGGGGGGAGGGAGGGAATAGGGGCCCCATGCTGATCTGTGTATGTTAAGTGACTCGCACAACTTTAAAAAACTGGCAGTTGCTTTTCGCAACAATGTTGCAACCATCTCACACAAGCATTGTGACGTCACAAGCTGAAGACCTTGAAAAAAAAGGTCAGAAAAAAAATTATGTAAATTTAAAGTAGTAAACACCCAATAGCAGCCGCTTGTCCATCGCGAGCTGATCTCTCATTGGTGCACGGGTGCCATTGTGACATCACGCGCTGAAGCCCTTCAAGAAAAGGGTTAGAAATGAAAAATTTAAACTTTAATATCTCTCTAGCTTTAAAAAGGTAGCTTCAATTTGAACGAAAGTACTTACAATAGTTGCCCATGTTAATGGTGAATACGGCGGTACAAAAATCGTAGCGCTTTGGTGTACCGTCTGGGAGGAGTAGGGTTTGGCCCCTTCAAGAAAAGTGTTAGAAATGAAAATTTAAACTTTAATATCTCTCTAGCTTTAAAAAGGTAGCTTCAATTTGAACGAAAGTACTTACAATAGTTGCCCAGGTTAATGGTGAATATGGCGGTACAAAAATCGTAGCGCTTTGGTGTACCGTCTGGGAGAGTAGGGTTTGTAAGTTATGGACAGAAACTCTTCGGAATCTTTGCGTACATACACATATACATACGGAATGTTGGACCGCAGAGTTTTAGTAGTATACTAGACCGAGTGGGCCCGTTGGGCCCGTCCTCGTAGGGTTTCCATTGTAACCGGGATGGGAGGAAAGGGGGAGGGTTGGGGGAGGGAAGGGGGAGGGAGGAGGGGAGGGAGGGGGGAGGGAGGGGGGAGGGGAGGGGGGGAGGGGGGAGGGAGAGGGGAGGGAGGGGGGTAGGGGTGAGGGAGGGGGGAGAGGGGGGGATGGGAGGGGGGAGGGGGGAAGGGAGGAGGGTAGGGGGGGAGGGAGAGGGGAGGGAGGTGGGTAGGGGGGAGGGAGGGAGGGGGACCTCCCCTTTTCCCAGTACCCCTCTTTCCCCGTTGGGCCCGTCCTCGTAGGGTTTCCATTGTAACCGGGAGGAGGGGAGGGCGGGAAGGGGGAGGGAGGGAGGAGGGAGGTGTGGAGGGAGGAGGGGAGGGGAGGGAGGGGAGAGGGGAGGGAGGGGGGAGGGGAGGGAGGGGGGTAGGGGGGAGGGGGAGGGAGGGGGGTAGGGGGGAGGGGGAGGGAGGGGGAGGGAGAGGGGAGGGGGGAGGGGAGGGGGAAGGGGGGAGGGAGGGGGGAGGGAGGGGGACCTCCCCTTTTCCCAGTACCCCTCTTTCCCCGTTGGGCCCGTCCCCGTAGGGTTTCCATTGTAACCGGGAGGGGGGGAGGGAGGGTGGAAGGAGGGGGGAGGGGGAGAGGGGTGGAAGGCTGGAGGGAGGGGGGGAGGGAGTGGGGGAGGGTCGGATGGAGGGAAAGAGGGACGGGTGAGTTAGGGGCTGAGTGGTGATGGAGGTTGGGATTGAAGGGGGAGAGAGTGGGGATGGAGGTGGGAAGGAGGGGGGATGAAGAGGTTGAGGGGGGAAGTGGGACCTCCCCTTTTCCCAGTACCCCTCTTTCCCCCACCACCAAGCCCCCACCGCAACGACCCCTGTTGTCCCCCTCCCCAGTCCCCATTCTCAGACCCTCCCCATTCTCTTGGAATAAAAAAATACTTTAAAAAAAATAAGTGCTTTTTAATTGCTTGTTTTGAAACATTCGCGGTTAAGTGCTTTTTAAAAAAACATTCGCAGTTAAGTGCTGGTTTTGAAACATTCGCGGCTACTTAGTGCTTCTGTCAGCTGCTTTTCAAAACAATGTTGCAACCATCTCA
The DNA here is from genome assembly GCF_053455715.1 of Rhinoraja longicauda. Taxonomy (NCBI): domain Eukaryota; kingdom Metazoa; phylum Chordata; class Chondrichthyes; order Rajiformes; family Arhynchobatidae; genus Rhinoraja; species Rhinoraja longicauda. The sequence continues at coordinate 93,263 of NW_027601480.1, forward strand.
CACAAGCATTGGGAGGATGGGAGGGAGGGAAGGGGAGGGAGGGAGGAGGGAGGTGTGGAGGGAGGAGGGGAGGGAGGGGGGAAGGGGAGGGGGGAAGGGGGCGGGAGAGGGGAGGGAGGGGGGATGGGATGGGGAAGGGGGGAGTGAGGGGGACCTCCCCTTTTCCCAGTACCCCTCTTTCCCCGTTGGGCCCGTCCTCGTAGGGTTTCCATTGTAACCGGGAGGAGGGGAGGGAGGGAAGGGGGAGGGAGGGAGGTGTGGAGGGGGAGGGAGGGGGGAGGGGAGGGGGGAAGGGGGGGAGGGAGGGGGGTGGAGGTGGGAAGGAGTGGGGAGGAAGGGGTTGAGGGGGGAAGGGGGGGGGAGGGAGGGAATAGGGGCCCCATGCTGATCTGTGTATGTTAAGTGACTCGCACAACTTTAAAAAACTGGCAGTTGCTTTTCGCAACAATGTTGCAACCATCTCACACAAGCATTGTGACGTCACAAGCTGAAGACCTTGAAAAAAAAGGTCAGAAAAAAAATTATGTAAATTTAAAGTAGTAAACACCCAATAGCAGCCGCTTGTCCATCGCGAGCTGATCTCTCATTGGTGCACGGGTGCCATTGTGACATCACGCGCTGAAGCCCTTCAAGAAAAGGGTTAGAAATGAAAAATTTAAACTTTAATATCTCTCTAGCTTTAAAAAGGTAGCTTCAATTTGAACGAAAGTACTTACAATAGTTGCCCATGTTAATGGTGAATACGGCGGTACAAAAATTGTAGCGCTTTGGTGTACCGTCTGGGAGGAGTAGGGTTTGGCCCCTTCAAGAAAAGTGTTAGAAATGAAAATTTAAACTTTAATATCTCTCTAGCTTTAAAAAGGTAGCTTCAATTTGAACGAAAGTACTTACAATAGTTGCCCAGGTTAATGGTGAATATGGCGGTACAAAAATCGTAGCGCTTTGGTGTACCGTCTGGGAGAGTAGGGTTTGTAAGTTATGGACAGAAACTCTTCGGAATCTTTGCGTACATACACATATACATACGGAATGTTGGACCGCAGAGTTTTAGTAGTATACTAGACCGAGTGGGCCCGTTGGGCCCGTCCTCGTAGGGTTTCCATTGCGACCTGGGGAAATTGCTTTTTTCTTTAAAATAAATTGTCTGTTAAATAAATTGTCTGTTAAAAAAAAGAATCTCAATTGGGGGGGACGGTGAGGTGGGGGGTTGGAGAGGGGAGGGGTGGGTGAGGAGGGGGGAAAGGGGAGAGGGAGTGCAATTAAAGGCGTGCATTGAGATGTCACACGCTGAGGACGATTAAGCAGGTGGAAAAGGAATTTATTAAAGTTAAAAAAATGCGAATAACTCAAAACATAACAATTTGAACATTAAAGATCTATTTTATTAACTTGTCAGTTTCTCTTTTGCTTGCTTCTTCGTTGATCATCGAGACATTGAGTTCTTTCTTCTTGGGTCTTTTATTGCCTTCTGTTATGCATACTTTCTCGTTGACCCTCAGTTTTTTGTTGTTGCATACCTTGTCCCTCTATGTTATGCTTTCTTTCTCGATGATCCTTCACGTTCAGTTATTTGTTGTTGTTCCTCTTGTTCCCTTCTGCTCCTCACTGTCTGTCGATGTCTCTTTGCGTCGTTCCTTCCTTGACCAAGCTGTGACTTGTTTGCTCCCTCCTCTTGGCATGATCTAGAAAGTATAGAAATATCAGGATGTATATATTTATAATAAATTCTAAATAAAAACCTACTTATTAATGAGCACGTAAATCATTAGATCCGAATGGCAATTTATTTTTCTTGAAATAAAATAAACCTCAAAAAGGTTCTTTAGTACCTGTCACTTTCTGTTTTGCGTTCTTTCTCGTTGATCCTCATATGTTCCGTTATTTATTGTTGCTCCTCTTGTTCCCTTCTGCTCCTCACTGTCTTTCGATGTCTCTTTGCGTCGTTCCTTCCTTGTCCAAGCTGTGAATTGTTTGCTCCCTCCTCTTGGCATAATCTAAAAAATATAGAAATATCACGATGTCTATATTTATAAAATCTAAATAAAAACCTACTTATTAATGAACACGAAATCATTAGATCAAAATGGCAATTTTTTTTAAATTGAAATAAAATAAACCTCAAAAAGGTTCTTTAGTACCTGTCACTTTCTGTTTTGCGCTCGTTATCGTTGATCCTCACACGTTCCGTTATTTATTGTTGCTCCTCTTGTTCCATTCTGTCCCTCACTGCCTTTCGATGTCTCTTCTGCTACTCACTCCCTCTCGATGTCTCCTTGCGTCATTCCTTCCTTGACCATGCTGTGACTTGTTTGCTTCCTCCCCTTGGCATGATCTAAAAAGTATAGAAATATCAGGATGTATATTTTTATCAATTCTAAATAAAAACCTACTTACTAATGAACACGAAAGCATTAGATCAAAATGGCATTTTTCTTCTTGAAATAAAATAAACCTCAAAGAAAAAGTTTCTTTAGTACCTGTCACTTTCTGTTTGCTTTCTTTCTCATTGATCCTCACACGTCCAGTTATTTGTTGTTGCTCCTCTTGTTCCCTTCTGCTCCTCAGTCTTTCGATGTCTCTTTGTGTCGTTCCTTCCTTGACCAAGCTGTGAATTGTTTGCTCCCTCCTCTTGGCATAATCTAAAAAATATAGAAATATTACGATGTATATATTTATAAATTCTAAATAAAAACCTACTTATTAATGAACACAAAATCATTAGATCAAAATGGCAATTTCTTTTTCTTGAAATAAAATAAACCTCAAAAAGGTTCTTTAGTACCTGTCACTTTCTGTTTTGCGTCCGTTCTCGTTGATCCTCACACGTCCCGTTATCTATTGTTGCTCCTCTTGTTCCATTCTGTCCCTCACTGCCTCTCGATGTCTCTTCTGCTACTCACTCCCTTTCGATGTCTCCTCGCGTCATTCCTTCCTTGACCAAGCTGTGAATTGTTTGCTCCCTCCTCCTGGCACAAAAGCATTAGATCCTCACACGTCCAGTTATTTGTTGTTGCTCCTCTTGTTCCCTTCTGCTCCTCACTGTGTTTCGATGTCTCTTTGTGTCGTTCCTTCCTTGACCAAGCTGTGAATTGTTTGCTCCCTCCTCTTGGCATGATCTCAAAAATATTGAAATATCAATAGACAATAGGTGCATGAGTAGGCCATTCAGCCCTTCGAGCCAGCACCGCCATTCAATGCGATGATGGCTGATCACTCTCAATCAGTACCCCGTTCCTGCCTTCTCCCCATACCCCCTCACTCCGCTATCCTTAAGAGCTCTATCCAGCTCTCTTTAGTACCTGTCACTTTCTGTTTTGCATTCTTTCTCGTTGATCCTCACACGTTCCGTTATCTATTGTTGCTCCTCTTGTTCCATTCTGCCACTCACTGCCTCTCGATGTCTCTTCTGCTCCTCACTCCCTTTCGATGTCTCCTCGCGTCGTTCCTTCCTTGACCAAGCTGTGAATTGTTTGCTCCCTCCTCCTGGCATGATCTAGAAAGTATAGAAATATCAGGATGTATATTTTTATAAATTCTAAATAAAAACCTACTTACTAATGAACACGAAAGCATTAGATCAAAATGGCATTTTTTCTTCTTGAAATAAAATAAACCTCTAAGAAAAAGTTTCTTTACTACCTGTCACTTTCTGTTTGCTTTCTTTCTCATTGATCCTCACATGTTCAGTTATTTGTTGTTGCTCCTCTTGTTCCCTTCTGCTCCTCACTGCCTTTCGATGTCTCTTTGCGTCGTTCCTTCCTTGACCAAGCTGTGAATTGTTTGCTCCCTCCTCTTGGCATAATCTAAAAAATATAGAAATATCACGATGTATATATTTATAAATTCTAAATAAAAACCTACTTATTAATGAACACAAAATCATTAGATCAAAATGGCAATCTCTTTTTCTTGAAATAAAATAAACCTCAAAAAGTTTCTTTAGTACCTGTCACTTTCTGTTTTGCGTTCGTTCTCGTTGATCCTCACACGTTCCGTTATTTATTGTTGCTCCTCTTGTTCCATTCTGTCCCTCACTGTCTTTCGATGTCTCTTCTGCTACTCACTCCCTCTCGATGTCTCCTTGCGTCATTCCTTCCTTGACCATGCTGTGACTTGTTTGCTTCCTCCCCTTGGCATGATCTAAAAAGTATAGAAATATCAGGATGTATATTTTTATAAATTCTAAATAAAAACCTACTTACTAATGAACACGAAAGCATTAGCTCAAAATGGCTTTTTTTCTTGAAATAAAATAAATCTCAATCAAAAGGGTTCTTTAGTGCCTGTCACTTTCTGTTTTGCGTCTTTCTCGTTGATCCTCACACGTTCCGTCATTTATTGTTGCTCCTCTTGTTCCATTCTGTCCCTCACTGCCTCTCGATGTCTCTTCTGCTACTCACTCCCTTTCGATGTCTCCTCGCGTCGTTCATTCCTTGACCAAGCTGTGAATTGTTTGCTCCCTCCCCTTGGCATGATCTAAAAAGTATAGAAATATCAGGATGTATATTTTTATAAATTCTAAATAAAAACCTACTTACTAATGAACATGAAAGCATTAGCTCAAAATGGCTTTTTTTTTCTTGAAATAAAATAAATCTCAATCAAAAAGGTTCTTTAGTGCCTGTCACTTTCCGTTTTGCGTCTTTCTCGTTGATCCTCACACGTTCCGTCATTTATTGTTGCTCCTCTTGTTCCATTCTGTCCCTCACTGCCTCTCAATGTCTCTTCTGCTACTCACTCCCTTTCGATGTCTCCTCTTGGCATAATCTAAAAAATATAGAAATATCACGATGTATATATTTATAAATTCTAAATAAAAACCTACTTATTAATGAACACGAAATCATTAGATCAAAATGGCAATCTCTTTTTCTTGAAATAAAATAAACCTCAAAAAGGTTCTTTAGTACCTGTCACTTTCTGTTTTGCGCTCGTTATCGTTGATCCTCACACGTTCCGTTATTTATTGTTGCTCCTCTTGTTCCATTCTGTCCCTCACTGCCTTTCGATGTCTCTTCTGCTACTCACTCCCTCTCGATGTCTCCTTGCGTCATTCCTTCCTTGACCATGCTGTGACTTGTTTGCTTCCTCCCCTTGGCATGATCTAAAAAGTATAGAAATATCAGGATGTATATTTTTATCAATTCTAAATAAAAACCTACTTACTAATGAACACGAAAGCATTAGATCAAAATGGCATTTTTCTTCTTGAAATAAAATAAACCTCAAAGAAAAAGTTTCTTTAGTACCTGTCACTTTCTGTTTGCTTTCTTTCTCATTGATCCTCACACGTCCAGTTATTTGTTGTTGCTCCTCTTGTTCCCTTCTGCTCCTCAGTCTTTCGATGTCTCTTTGTGTCGTTCCTTCCTTGACCAAGCTGTGAATTGTTTGCTCCCTCCTCTTGGCATAATCTAAAAAATATAGAAATATTACGATGTATATATTTATAAATTCTAAATAAAAACCTACTTATTAATGAACACAAAATCATTAGATCAAAATGGCAATTTCTTTTTCTTGAAATAAAATAAACCTCAAAAAGGTTCTTTAGTACCTGTCACTTTCTGTTTTGCGTCCGTTCTCGTTGATCCTCACACGTCCCGTTATTTATTGTTGCTCCTCTTGTTCCATTCTGTCCCTCACTGCCTCTCGATGTCTCTTCTGCTACTCACTCCCTTTCGATGTCTCCTCGCGTCGTTCCTTCCTTGACCAAGCTGTGAATTGTTTGCTCCCTCCTCCTGGCACAAAAGCATTAGATCCTCACACGTCCAGTTATTTGTTGTTGCTCCTCTTGTTCCCTTCTGCTCCTCACTGTCTTTCGATGTCTCTTTGTGTCGTTCCTTCCTTGACCAAGCTGTGAATTGTTTGCTCCCTCCTCTTGGCATGATCTCAAAAATATTGAAATATCAATAGACAATAGACAATAGGTGCAGGAGTAGGCCATTCAGCCCTTCGAGCCAGCACCGCCATTCAATGCGATGATGGCTGATCACTCTCAATCAGTACCCTGTTCCTGCCTACTCCCTATACCTCCTCGTTCTCCCCATACCCCCTCATTCTAGCCCTTGCTGCTACTCGATGTCTCTTTGCTGTTGGTGACTCAATGCGAACCCAACGGGTCCGCGCCTGTGCAGTTGGGGCCAATTATAGACAATAGACAATTCCAGTGTATACAAGCCCAATCGCTCCAGCCTTTCAACATACGACAGTCCCGCCATTCCGGGAATTAACCTAGTGAACCTACGCTGCACGCCCTCCATAGCAAGAATATCCTTCCTCAATTGATCTAATACTTACGTTAGAAGGACTTTTCCATCTCCAGTGCCCGTCATCCGTGTGTGACGTTACAATGTGAACCCAACGGATCCGCGCCTCTAAAGTCGGTGCCCGTTGATCTACTACTTACGTTAAAAGGCCGCTGGTTCTGTGCGTGACGCTCAACGCCTAATTGGTCCGGGTTCACGTGGTGCATTCTGATTGGCTCCTGCCGCTCCTCCACACGTGCGGCCGATTAATATGCTCTGACCTCCCGCTCGACGCCTCATTGGTCCAGGTCCCACTTGGGGAGTCATTGCTCAGCGAAGCACGCTTCGAATGACAACATTCTTCGTTGATATCGTATCCTTCAGGAAAACTTTGACATTTTCCCTAGCCTTTCCTCGGCTAAGAGCCACATACAATTGACCATGCTGAAATACCGGTTTCTCCAGGTATATCAACACTTTTTCCATGGTCTGTCCTTGTGCTCTGTGGATTGTCATAGCAAAACACGTCTGAACGGGGAATTGTCTCCGCTGAAAGGGAATGTCTTCGCCTTCTGTCAAAGTAAGCGGTATCCTAGGAATCATCACAATTTCATTTCTGAAGGCTCCAATGGTGATTTTTGCAACGATCAAGTTATTGTGTAGCTGTTCCACAATCATCCTCGTTCCGTTGCATAGTCTTGGTGGTGCCAAATTCCTCATTAAAATGATCGGAGATCCCTTTTTCAACTCCAATTTGTGCGGTGGTAATCCAGAGATCTCCACTGAATCGAGGAATTCTGTTGGGAAGTGAGTAGCATCAGTTCCCTCAGTCACAGCATTGAACGAAAGGTATGTCTTCATGATCCCTGGGAAGCATCTGATACATCTAGAATTGATGCTCCTCATAATGTCATTCAGCGGAACCAAGATACAATTGTTAGAAAATAATTCGGCAGGATTGTCGAAGGTGGGATATATAAAATCCATGCAATCCTCCAGTGATCTTCCAGCTAGAACCATGTCTTGTGGGATTTCAATCTCATCGTCTTCATTTTTCAAAATCCTGTCTTCTCCAACATTCAGCAAAAATTGAGAATAGTCGTCTTCTCCATCTCCCAATCGCATATTCCTCTTCAAGTTGAACATGGTGAAAGTCCTCCACAAGTAGGATTTCTTGATGCATGAATTTTCAATATCAGCATCGTTTCCCCTTTTCACAACAGGAAGGAGTTGTCTAAAATCACCACAACAAACGGTAATAATACCGCCAAAAGGCTCATCCTTGGTGCATATATCCCGAAGAGTTCTATCCACGGCTTCGAAGCTCTCCCTCCTAATCATCGGACACTCATCCCAAACAATCAGTCTCACTTGCCTGATCAACTGTGCCGTGTAGGAATTCTTTTCAATGTTGCACATTGTATTCTCGCTCACTTCGATGGGTATCTTGAAGCGAGAATGTGCAGTTCTTCCACCAGGCATCAATGTAGCAGCTATCCCAGAGGATGCTACAGCAAAAGCAACATCACCTTTACCTCTAACTTTGGAGAGGATCAAATTTGTGAGAAATGTCTTTCCCGTTCCTGCTGGGGAATCAATGAAAATCATTGAAGGAACATTCCTATCCAAGCAGCCGCACACATGGTCATACACGACTCTTTGCTCAGCATTCAGCATCGGCTCCTTCTCTGCAACAAACTGCTGTTGTTCAGGCACACTATACTGCAACTCATGCAGCAATTCTGGATTGTCAACAATGTTCATCCTTCCATTTCTTGGTTTGGGCAAATGAAAGTATTCCAGGGTCTTGTTATAATTCGCAAGCTTGTCTTGAATATACAACAGAGCTTGATCATGATGCCTCTCATCAATCATGATATTTTGATGACTGCTTAGTGTCGATTCTTTTTCAAGGAAATTCTCAGACATGGAATTTTTGAAGCGATCCCATAGTTGTCGAGGATTGTTGACCTCGTCGTTCATCAGCAAAACGACAAATAAATCTCTTATTGCACCAGGGAGCTTTGTCTTCTCAGCATCTTCCATCGTCTGTCGCCAATGGTCATCATCTTGCAACAAACCTCTTTCTATGCAGACGTCTTTGAATGAAGAAAGAATATGTCCATCATGTGTCCTTAATGAATCAAAGGATACTGGCCCTTTTACGTGATGGAGAAGCAGTCTCAAGTAGTACAGATCACCACATCTTGGAGAAACTGTATACACACGTCCCAGAACGTTGACTTCAAAAAAACCTGGAAAATCCTCCACTATCTTTCCAACCTTCCTTCTTTGCCATTTCTTCTTGTTCCACGTGTAAAACCGGGGAACATCAGTGTAATACAAAGTCCGTGCAAATTGATCTCGAGAACACAATTCCATGAATGCAGTTAAAGTTGTTCTCGCGAAATCATCATTTCTCACCCGCTGAACAGCATCGGCTGTGATAACGACTCGTTGTTCTTCTGGTAGATGTACCTGGAGTCGAATGACAGGAGGGTGTCTCTCATGAGTTGTAAATCCAAGGATTGATCCCACTGCTTCTGATGGACCAATGTATCTTCCAGTCAAGTACTGTATAATCTCGTCATCCCTGTTAAGTCCAAAAACTGCTTGATCACTCCCCTTCAAGGTGTACTTGATGACGTATTTGACCGACTTGACAGAGGAGCATATCTCAACATTCAAGTGACATTGGAACAACTTCAAGAGTTGAGCATTATAGGGCACAACCCATTCAGAAGTAATAGGTCGATGCCGGCGTCGTTCTTGATGTCCTTGAAATCCTCCCATATCCGGAGATCTTCTCCTGTACATAGGATATGAATCATCTCCACACCTTGTGCTCTCGATAAATGGCTTCGGGAATCTTTTATTGCATCTTCCATTCTTCCAACACTGAGAGGTGTGTTTGCAGTACGGTCCATGAATCATGTGCTTTAGTACCAATCCATGCAGCTCGGGATCTAACTGCGGGTCTGGTATTTCAGCTTGCACAAATCTGTCAACATCTCGTGGCCGTGGCTTATTCGCTTCGTCAAGCCACAGCAGACAGTGCAAATGAGGCAGTCCTCTCTTCTGATATTCCACAGTCAAGACAAAAGCTATACAATTTCCAAAGAGGCCATCCGGTCCAGTAAGGCACTTGATGAAGAGTTTTCTTTTCAGATCGAAGACCCTTGTAATCAAGTCTGGTCTATCACACGGCTGCTGATTCAAAAAGAGGCCGCGTTGGATCTCGCTCCACTTCGGATTGCAAGTCATTGTAATGAAAAACGAAGCAGTGCCGTACTTCCGAACATACATCATGGCGTCCTGGCATCGTTCCATCATGTATCTCGGTCCACCGACAAATGTTGAGGAGAGGATTATGCGCTTTCCAATGTTATCCAAATCGTCATTATCATTTAAGGCATCCGTCAGGCCTTTGTAAGTTGTTGATCTCAACGATGCTTGATTTAGGCGAATATAATTGAGCCTATCGTTCTCAATCTTAGCAGCCATGTCGACGACATATTGTTGAAAGAGTCGTCCTCCTCTCAAAAGTTGGTTAAATTCATTATCACGATTCATGATCTTATAGGCATAATATCGCATCGCTGTCAACTTCCTGCTGTTACGCATTTTGAGTTGGTAATGCCATCCATCATCTCCAAGCGGAAAGAAAAGAACATATTGAAGACTATCATACGACCTGTGAGACTCTGAAATGATCCGCAGGCCTCCTCCTCTTTCTTTCAAGATAATGTGACGTGATGTTGCCTCAGGTTCATTATTGTTTGGTATTATGACAGCAACTTCATTGGCAATTTGTCTGTTAAATCTCCTTTCATGTTCAAATGGTGGCCGACGATCTGGATCAATGACGATGGATGCCTCTGGTAAATCTCGAATTCTATCCTTTGCCACTTTAATTGAATTAATGTAAGGGTTGTTTAGTCTCATCAAGTTTTCAAGCATCTCAACAATTTCCCTTTGAATACCAGCATCTTGCAGTATACCCATTCGCAATTCAACACTATCTTGAGGGTCCATAAAATAGATCTGCAAGAATTGACTTGGCTGGTCTAGGTCAGGCATCAATGGACCAATGTAATGATGAATCTGCCCTTGAATGATGACTGAAGGACTCCATCCAGGTCTTGGTGGCACAACTTCCTTGGCACCGAATGACGTCATTTGAAAGAGGCAGTTGTATTGTCTAATATTCTTTCTGAACTCTTTTGCTTGTGGTGTGTCAATTGTGTACAATTTCATCAATTCATCAGGTAGTGTGCAGAGAGGAGCAATGTTTACCTTACCCTGCATGCAGCAAAAGTTTGCAGTTTCTCCAGAGAAACGGTACGCTCGACACTGAGGGCAAATCTTGGTCATTTCACCAACATCAGCAGATAGATTTCTCCTTGCGATTTGTACATTTCTTCTTCTTTTCCTGGCCCGCTCTTCAGCCACTCTTCTAGTTCTTTCATCTCCCATCTCTTGTCTCCTTTTGTTTTGCGTGCTCTCAAGTTGATCCTCAACACTCTCAGTCATTTCTTGTTGCATCTCTTGTTCTCTTCTGTGTTGTATTCTTTTTTGGTTATCCCTGAGACGTTCATTTCTTACTTGTCGAGTTTCTTCACTCCTTGTATCTTGTGCTCTCTTTCGGAGATGCTTGAGACGCTCAGTCTTTTCTTGTTGCGTCTCTTCTTCTCTTCTGTGTTGAATTCTTTTTTGGTTATCCCTGAGACGTTCAGTTCTTACTTGTCGAGTTTCTTCACTCCTTCTATCTTGTGCTCTCTTTTGGAGATGCTTGAGACGCTCAGTCGTTTCTTGTTGCGTCTCTTGTTCTCTGCTGTGTTGCATTCTTGTTTGCTCATCCCTGAGACGTTTAGTTCTTGCTTGTTGTGTTTCTTCACTACTACTCTCTTGCGCTCTCTTTTGAAGATGCTCAGTCGTTTCTTGTTGCGTCTCTTCTTCTCTTCTGTGTTGCATTCCTTTTTGGTTATCCCTGAGACGTTTAGTACTCGTTTGTGGCATTTCTTCACTACTACTCTCTTGCGCTCTCTTTCGAAGATGCTCAGTTGTTTCTTGTTGCGTCTCTTCTTCTCTTCTGTGTTGCATTCCTTTTTGGTTATCCCTGAGACGTTTAGTACTCGTTTGTTGCATTTCTTCACTACTACTCTCTTGCGCTCTCTTTCGATCTCTTTTTTGGCCTTCCTTGAGATGTCCCGTTTTTTCTTGTTGCCTTCTAATTTCTGCCTGTTGACGTCTGCTAATGTTCGTTGACCATCCTGCACCTCGTTTTCTCCCTCTTCTTGGCATGATGTTAAAAACAAACAGATATTGATCAGGTGGGGGGGGGGGGGTGGGAGTTGAGGGATACAGAGGGTGAGTGAGGAAGGGTGTTAGACCAATGCAGGAGAGGTTTGGGGGACTTTCAAGGAGGGATCAGGGGTGGATGGATTGGGTGAGTGGGTGGGTGAAGGAGGGGGGATAAAGGGGGTTGCGGGGGATGGAGGATAAGAGTGAGAGGTGGGTTGTGGGGGGGCGGAGAGGATGATAACGGGTTGACGGGGCAATGGAGTGGAGAGTGGGGCTCTTAAAAAAAAATCTGAAACCAATTTAAGTTAATGCAGCACAGGTTTGGGGTAGTTTTAAGGGGGATTGAGGGGGGAATGGAGTTCGTGAGTGGGGCTCTCAAAAAAATCCTAAACACAATTTCAGCTAATGCAGGTTTAGGGGAGTTTTATGGGGGGTGGGTGGGGGGGAATGGGGTGCGTGAATGGAAGGATGGAGTGGTTGAGTAAGGGGAGGGTGGTAGACCAATGCAGTGGAGGTTTGGGGGAGTTTTAAACGGGGTTCAGGGGGAATGAATTGGGTGAATGGGGTGGAGGAGGGGGGATAAGGGGGCTGAGGGAGATGGGAGTGTGTGATTGGAGGATAAGGGGAATTGATTTGGGTTGTGGGGGGGTGATAAGTGGGGTTGAGGGGGTGTGGATGGAGTGGGTGAGTGGGGCTCTTAAAAAAAAAAAGGAAACCAATTTAAGTAAATGCAGCACAGAATTGGGAGAGTTTTAAGAGGGATTGAGGGGGGAATGGAGTGTGTGACTGGAGCTCTGTAAAATCTTAAACACAATTTCAGTTAATGCGACAGAGGTTTGGGGGAGTTATAAGGGGTTTCAGGTGGGAATGCAGTGTGTGAGTGGTGGAGGGAGGGGGGATGGAGTGGCTGAGTGTTAGACCAATGCAGTAGAGGTTTGGGGGAGTTTCAAAGGGGGTTCAGGGGGGATGAATTGGGTGAATAGAGGGGGGGATAAGGGGGCTGAGGGGGATGGAGTGGATGAGAAGAGGATAAGGGGGGATGAGGTGGGTTGTGCGGGGGATGATAAGTGGGATTGAGGGTGTGTGGATGGAGTGGGATTGTGGGGCTATTAAAAAAAACCTGAGACCAATTTAAGTAAATGCAGCACAGGTTTGGGGGAGTTTTAAGGGAGATTGAAGGGGGTATGGAGTGCCTGAGTGGGGCTCTCAAAAAAATCCTAAACACAATCTCAGTTAATGCAGGTTTGGGGGAGTTAAGGGGGTTTCAGGTGGGAATGGAGTGTGTGAGTGGGGGAGAGGGGGGATGGAGTGGCTGTGTTAGACCAATGCAGTAGCGGTTTGGGGGAGTTTCAAAGGGAGTTCAGCAGCGATGAAATGGGTGAATGGAGTGTGGAAGAGGGGGGGATAAGGGGGCTGGAGTGGGTGAGAAGAGGATAAGGGGGCTGAGGTGGGTTATGGAGGGGATGATAAGTGGGGTTGAGGGGGGTGTGGATGGAGTGGGTGAGTGGGGCTCTTAAAAAAACCCTGAAACCAATTTAAGTTAATGCAGCACAGGTTTGGGGGAGTTTTAAGGGAGATTGAAGGGGGAATGGAGTGCGTAAGTGGGGCTCTTAAAAAAATCTGAGACCAATTTAAGTTAATGCAGCACAGGTTTGGGGGAGTTTTAAGGGGGATTGAAGAGCATGAGTGGGGCTCTCAAAAAAATCCTAAACACAATTTCAGTTAATGCAGGAGAGGTTTGGGGGAGTTTTATGGGGGGGTGGGTGGGGGGGAATGGGGTGCGTGAGTGGAAGGATGGAGTGGTTGAGTAAGGGGAGGGTGTTAGACCAATGCAGTGGAGGTTTGGGGGAGTTTTAAAGGGGGTTCAGGGGGACTGAATTGGGTGAATGGGGTGGAGGAGGGGGGTATAAGGGGGCTGGAGTGGGTGAGGGGAGGATAAGAGGGTTGAGGTGGGTTGCAGGGGGGATGGTAAGTGGGGTTGAGGGGGGTGTGGATGGAGTGGGGCTCTTAAACAAAAAACTGAATCCAATTTAAATTAATGCAGCACAGGTTTGGGGAGTTTTAAGGGGGATTGAAGGGGGAATGGAGTGCGTGAATGGGGCTCTGAAGAAAGATTTGGGGGAGTTTTAAGCGGGGGGGGGGGGGGGTTGAGGTGGGAATTGAGTGCCTGAGTGAGGGGGATGGGGTGGCTGCGTAAGGGGAGGTGTTAGACCAATACAGTCGAGGTTTGGGGGAGTTTTAAAGGGGGTTCAGGGGGAATGGAATGGGAGATGGAGAGAGGATAAGGAGGATAGTGGGTGAGGGGAGGATAAGAGGGTTGAGGTGGGTTGCAGGGGGGATGATTAGTGGGGTTGAGGGAGTATGGATGGAGTAGGTGAGTGGGGCTCTGAAAAAAATCCTAAACACAATTTCAGTTAATATAGGAGAGGTTTGGGGGAGTTTTAAGGGCGGGGGGGTTAGGTGGGAATGGAGTGCCTGAGTGAAGGGGGTTGAGGTGGGAATGGAGTGGCTGAGTAAGAGGAGGGTGTTAGACCAATGCAGTGAAGGCTTGGGGGAGTTTTAAAGGGGGCTCAGGGGGGATGAATTGGGTGAGTGGAGGGGGGGATAAGGGGGCTGAGGAGGTTGGAGTGGGTGAGGGGACGATAAGGCAGGTTGAGGTGGGTTGTGGGATGATAAGTGGGGTTGAGGGGGTGTGAATGGAGTGGGTCTCTTACAAACACCTGAAACCAATTTAAGTTAATGCAGCACAGGCTTGGGGGAGTTTTAAAGGGGATTGATGGGGGAATGGAGTGCAAGAGTGGGGCTCTGAAAAAACCATAAACAAAATTCCAGTTAATCCAGGAGAGGTTTGGTGGAGTGTTAACGGGAGATTGAGGTGGGAATGGAGTGCGTGAGTGGGGATGGAGTGGCTGAGTGTGGGGAGGGTTTTAGACCAATGCAGTAGAGGTTTTTTGGGGAGTTTTAAAGGGGGTTCGGGGGGATGAATGTGGGGAGGTGGAGGGGGGATTGAGAGAGTGAGTTGAGTTCTCAAATGAAACAAATCTAAATGAGGAAAAATGAAATTATTTTTATGTTTAAAAAACAAAGCGTTTTTTTCTTTAAATCGTTTTTTAAAGTGAAATAATCCTATGAAAACGTACTTTTTTGACAAAAAAGAAATCAATGCTTTTTGAAATGAAGCGTTTTTCTTTGAAAATGAAAAGAATATAAATGAAGGCGACGTTTTATTTTACTCCCTCACGTGGTACACCAACCAATGGGGCGTCGAGTGCGAAGTGGGAAGCTGAACAGAAAAAGGCAACGTTCACTCACTAAAAAACCCTCCCCGAAGTATGAAATAGAAATAAAACAATCGGAAATGAGGAAAAATGAAATGCAAGTAATGTTAAAAAGACAAAAAAAATTTAGAGCACAAAACGGCAAACCTCCCTAACTAAAGAAAGCCTCCCCTAGGTAAAAACTAAAAAGAAACGAAAGTAAATAAGGTAAAATGAAATGGACTTTATGTTTAAACAAAGCGATTTGCTTTAAATAAAATATCAATGGAAATGAAGCTTATCTTGTATTGCACAGCAGCAGCCAAAGCTCGACGTCTCAGCACGAACCAGACAGTTCAGCAGCAGCGAGAGCTTTCAGGGGGACACGCCCTGTCGTACAAATAAGAGCGTCGGCGATCCTCTCACGTGGGGGGGGGGGGGGTGAGCGGGGGAGCGCATTAGTGAAAGGTCCGGGGGGGGGGGGCGGGGGAGCGCATTAGTGAAAGGTCCGGGGGGAGCGCATTAGTAGAGGTTTGGGGGAGTTTCAAAGGGGGTTCAGGGGGGATGAATTGGGTGAATGGAGGGTGGAAGAGAGGGGGGTAATGGGGCTGGGGGATGGAGTGGGTGAGAAGAGGATAAGGGGGTGGGTTGTGGGGGGGGATGATAAGGAGTTGAGGGGGTGTGAATGGAGTGGGTGAGTGGGGCTTGTAAAAAAAAAACCTGAAACCAATTTAAGTTAATGCAGCACAGGTTTGGGGGAGTTTTAAGGGGGATGAAGGGGGGAATGGAGTGCGTGAGTGGGGCTCTGAAGAGGGGAGGGAGGAGGGGAGGGAGGGGGAACTCCCCTTTTCCCAGTACCCCTCTTTCCCCGTTGGGCCCGTCCCCGTAGGGTTTCCATTGTAACCGGGAGGGGGGGAGGGAGGGTGGAAGGAGGGGGGAGGGGGAGAGGGGTGGAAGGGTGGAGGGATGGGGGGAGGGAGTGGGGGAGGGTCGGATGGAGGGAAGGAGGGAGGGGTGAGTTAGGGGCTGAGTGGTGATGGAGGTTGAGATTGAGGGGGGAGAGAGTGGGGATGGAGGTGGGAAGGAGGGGGGAGGAAGAGGTTGAGGGGGAAGTGGGACCTCCCCTTTTCCCAGTACCCCTCTTTCCCCCACCACCAAGCCCCCACCGCAACGACCCCTGTTGTCCCCCTACCCAGTCCCCATTCTCAGACCACCCCGCATTCTCTTGGAATAAAAAAAAATGCTTTAAAAAAAAGTGCTTTTTAATTGCTTGTTTTGAAACATTCGCGGTTAAGTGCTGGTTTTGAAACATTCGCGGCTACTTAGTGCTTCTGTCAGTTGCTTTTCGAGGGAGGGAGTAGGGAGGTGTGGAGGGGGGAGGGGAGGGGGAGGGAGGGGGGGAGGGGGGTAGGGGGGAGGGGGAGGGAGGGGGGAAGGGGAGGGAGGGGGAGGGAGGGGGGGAGGGAGGGAGAAGGGAGGGAGGGGGGAGTGAGGGGGAGGGAGGGGAACCTCCCATTTTCCCAGTACCCCTCTTTCCCCATTGGGCCCGTCCTCGTAGGGTTTCCATTGTAACCGGGAGGAGGGGAGGGAGGGAGGAGGGAGGTGTGTAGGTGTGGAGGGAGGAGGGGAGGGGAGGGGGAGGGGAGGGGAGGGGGGGAGGGGGGAAGGGGGGAGGAGGGAGGGAGAGGGGAGGGAGGGGGGTAGGGGGGAGGTAAGGGGGAGGGAGGGGGAGGGGAGGGGGGAAGGGGGAGGGAGGGGGATCTCCCCTTTTCCCAGTACCCCTCTTTCCCCGTTGGGCCCGTCCTCGTAGGGTATCCATTGTAACCGGGAGGAGGGGAGGGAGGGAAGGAGGAGGGAGGTGTGGAGGGAGGAGTGGAGGGGAGGGAGGGGGAGGGGAGGGAGGGGGGTAGGGGGGAGGGGGAGGGAGGGGAAGGGGGGAGGGGGAAGGGGGTAGTGAGGGGGACCTCCCCTTTTCCCAGTACCCCTCTTTCCCCGTTGGGCCCGTCCTCGTAGGGTTTCCATTGTAACGGGGAGGGGGGAGGGAGGGTGGAAGGAGGGGGGAGGGGGAGAGGGATGGAAGGGTGGAGGGAGGGGGGAGGGATTGGGGGAGGGAGGAATGGAGGAAAGGAGGGAGGGGGGAGTTAGAGGGGAGGGAGGGGGGAGGGAGTTGGGGAGGGAGGGGGAGGAGGGGGGGAGGGAGTGGGGATGGAGGTGGGAAGGAGGGGGGATGAAGGGGTTGAGGGGGGAAGGGGGACCTCCCCTTTTCCCAGTACCCCTCTTTCCCCATTGGGCCCGTCCTCGTAGGGTTTCCATTGTAACCGGGAGGGAGGGGGGAGGGAGGTGTGGAGGGAGGTGTGGAGGGAGGAGGGGAGGGGGAGGGAGGGGGGTGGGGAGGGGGGAAGGGGAGGGGGGAGGGAAGGGGGGAGCGGGTAGGGGGGAGGGGAGGGAGGGGGATCTCCCCTTTTCCCAGTACCCCTCTTTCCCCGTTGGGCCCGTCCCCGTAGGGTTTCCATTGTAACCGGGAGGGGGGGAGGGAGGGTGGAAGGAGGGGGGAGGGGGAGAGGGATGGAATGGTGGAGGGAGGGGGGAGGGAGTGGGGGAGGGTGGGATGGAGGGAAGGAGGGAGGGGGGGAGTTAGGGGCTGAGTGGTGATGGAGGTTGGGATTGAGGGGGGAGGGAGGGGGGGAGGGAGTGGGGATGGGAGTGGGGATGGAGGTGGGAAGGAGGGGGGAGGAAGGGGTTGAGGGGGGAAGTGGGACCTCCCCTTTTCCCAGTACCCCTCTTTCCCCCACCACCAAGCCCCCTCCGCAACGACCCCTGTTGTCCCCAGTCCCCATTCACAGACCCCCCCCCCCATTCCCTCTCTCCCCCATACAGTGCTTTTTTCGAAACATTCGCGGTCACATAGTGCTTCTCACTGTAGCACCCATCTCAAACAAGCATTGGGAGGATGGGAGGGAGGGAAGGGGAGGGAGGAGGGAGGTGTGGAGGGAGGAGGGGAGGGAAGGGGGGAAGGGGAGGGGGGGAAGGGGGGGAGGGAGAGGGGAGGGAGGGGGGATGGGATGGGGGAAGGGGGGAGGGAGGGGGACCTCCCCTTTTCCCAGTACCCCTCTTTCCCCGTTGGGCCCGTCCTCGTAGGGTTTCCATTGTAACCGGGAGGAGGGGAGGGAGGGAAGGGGGAGGGAGGGAGGAGGGAGGTGTGGAGGGAGGAGGGGAGGGGAGGGAGGGGGAGGGGAGGGAGGGGGGTAGGGGGGAGGGGGAGGGAGGGGGAGGGGAGGGGGAAGGGGGTAGTGAGGGGGACCTCCCCTTTTCCCAGTACCCCTCTTTCCCCGTTGGGCCCGTCCTCGTAGGGTTTCCATTGTAACCGGGAGGAGGGGAGGGAGGGAAGGGGGAGGGAGGGAGGAGTTAGGGGAGGAGGGGTGAGGGAGGTGGGGAGGGAGTTGGGGAGGAGGGGGGGAGGGAGTGGGGATGGAGGTGGGAAGGAGTGGGGAGGAAGGGGTTGAGGGGGAAGGGGGGAGGGAGGGAATAGGGGGGGAGGGAGTGGGGATGGAGGTGGGAAGGAGTGGGGAGGAAGGGGTTGAGGGGGGAAGGGGGGGAGAGAGGGAATAGGGGCCCCATGCTGATCTGTGTATGTTAAGTGACTTGCACAACTTTAAAAAACTGGCAGTTGCCTTTCGCAACAATGTTGCAACAATCTCACACAAGCATTGTGACGTCACAAGCTGAAGATGTAAATTTAAAACCGAGCTGATCTCTCATTGGTGCACGGGTGCCATTGTGACATCACGCGCTGAAGCCCCTTCAAGAAAAGGGTTAGAAATGAAAATTTAAACTTTAATATCTCTCTAGCTTTAAAAAGGTAGCTTCAATTTGAACGAAAGTACTTACAATAGTTGCCCATGTTAATGGTGAATATGGCGGTACAAAAATCGTAGCGCTTTGGTGTACCGTCAGGGAGGAGTAGGGTTTGTAAGTTATATGGACAGAAACTCTTCGGAATCTTCCGTACATACACATATACATACATACATACGGAATGTTGGACCGCAGAGTTTTAGTAGTATATAGACTAGACCGAGTGGGCCCGTTGGGCCCGTCCTCGTAGGGTTTCCATTGTAACCGGGAGGGGAGGAAAGGGGGAGGGTTAGGGGAGGGAAGGGGGAGGGAGGAGGGGAGGGAGGGGAGGGGGGAGGGGGGAAGGGGGGAGGGAGAGGGGAGGGAGGGGGGTAGGGGGGAGGGAGGGGGGAGAGGGGGGGATGGGAGGGGGGAGGGGGGAAGGGAGGAGGGAAGGGGGGAGGGAGAGGGGAGGGAGGTGGGTAGGGGGGAGGGAGGGAGGGGGACCTCCCCTTTTCCCAGTACCCCTCTTTCCCCGTTGGGCCCGTCCTCGTAGGGTTTCCATTGTAACCGGGAGGACGGGAGGGCGGGAAGGGGGAGGGAGGGAGGAGGGAGGTGTGGAGGGAGGAGGGGAGGGGAGGGAGGGGGGAGGGGAGGGAGGGGGGTAGGGGGGAGGGGGAGGGAGAGGGGAGGGGGGAGGGGAGCGGGAAGGGGGGAGGGAGGGGGACCTCCCCTTTTCCCAGTACTCCTCTTTCCCCGTTGGGCCCGTCCTCGTAGGGTTTCCATTGTAACCGGGAGGGGGGAGGGAGGGAGGAGGGAGGTGTGGAGGGAGGAGGGGAGGGTGAGGGAGGGGAGGGGGAGGGGGGAAGAGGGGTAGGGGGGAGGGGAGGGAGGAGGGGAGGGAGGGGGAACTCCCCTTTTCCCAGTACCCCTCTTTCACCGTTGGGCCCGTCCCCGTAGGGTTTCCATTGTAACCGGGAGGGGGGGAGGGAGGGTGGAAGGAGGGGGAGAGGGGTGGAAGGGTGGAGGGAGGGGGGGAGGGAGTGGGGGAGGGTCGGATGGAGGGAAGGAGGGAGGGGTGAGTTAGGGGCTGAGTGGTGATGGAGGTTGGGATTGAGGGGGGAGAGAGTCGGGATGGAGGTGGGAAGGAGGGGGGAGGAAGAGGTTGAGGGGGAAGTGGGACCTCCCCTTTTCCCAGTACCCCTCTTTCCCCCACCACCAAGCCCCCACCGCAACGACCCCTGTTGTCCCCCTACCCAGTCCCCATTCTCAGACCCCCCCCCCATTCTCTTGGAATAAAAAAAAATACTTTTTTTAAAAAAGTGCTTTTTAATTGCTTGTTTTGAAACATTCGCGGTTAAGTGCTTTTTAAAAAAACATTCGCGGTTAAGTGCTGGTTTTGAAACATTCGCGGCTACTTAGTGCTTCTGTCAGTTGCTTTTCGAGGGAGGGAGTAGGGAGGTGTGGAGGGGGGAGGGGAGGGGGAGGGGAGGGGGAGGGGAGGGGGGAAGGGAGGAGGGAGAGGGGAGGGAAGGGGGTAGGGGGGAGGGGTAGGGAGGGGGGAGGGGGGAAGGGGAGGGAGGGGGGAAGGGGAGGGGGAGGGAGGGGGGGAGGGAGAAGGGAGGGAGGGGGGAGGGAGGGGAACCTCCCATTTTCCCAGTACCCCTCTTTCACCATTGGGCCCGTCCTCGTAGGGTTTCCATTGTAACCGGGAGGAGGGGAGGGAGGGAAGGGGGAGGGAGGGAGGGAGGAGGGAGGTGTGGAGGGAGGAGGGGAGGGGGAGGGGAGGGGGGGAGGGGGGAAGGGGGGAGGAGGGAGGGAGAGGGGAGGGAGGGGGGGAGGTAAGGGGGAGAGGGGGGAAGGGGGAGGGAGGGGGATCTCCCCTTTTCCCAGTACCCCTCTTTCCCCGTTGGGCCCGTCCTCGTAGGGTTTCCATTGTAACCGTGAGGAGGGGAGGGAGGGAAGGGGGAGGGAGGGAGGAGGGAGGGGTGGAGGGAGGAGGGGAGGGGAGGGAGGGGGAGGGGAGGGAGGGGGGAGGGGGAGGGAGGGGAAGGGGGGAGGGGAGGGGGAAGGGGGTAGTGAGGGGGACCTCCCCTTTTCCCAGTACCCCTCTTTCCCCGTTGGGCCCGTCCTCGTAGGGTTTCAATTGTAACCGGGAGGGGGGAGAGAGGGTGGAAGGAGGGGGGAGGGGGAGAGGGATGGAAGGGTGGAGGGAGGGGGAGGGATTGGGGGAGGGAGGGATGGAGGGAAGGAGGGAGGGGGGAGTTAGGGGGGAGGGAGTTGGGGAGGAGGGGGGGAGGGAGTGGGGATGGAGGTGGGAAGGAGGGGGGATGAAGGGGTTGAGGGGGGAAGGGGGACCTCCCCTTTTCCCAGTACCCCTCTTTCCCCGTTGGGCCCGTCCCCGTAGGGTTTCCATTGTAACCGGGAGGGGG
Source organism: Rhinoraja longicauda (assembly GCF_053455715.1). Classification (NCBI taxonomy): domain Eukaryota; kingdom Metazoa; phylum Chordata; class Chondrichthyes; order Rajiformes; family Arhynchobatidae; genus Rhinoraja; species Rhinoraja longicauda. Next base: position 114,335 of record NW_027601480.1, read on the forward strand.
GAGGGAGGGTGGAAGGAGGGGGGAGGGGGAGAGGGATGGAATGGTGGAGGGAGGGGGGAGGGAGTGGGGGAGGGTGGGATGGAGGGAAGGAGGGAGCGGGGGAGTTAGGGGCTGAGTGGTGATGGAGGTTGGGATTGAGGGGGGAGGGAGGGGGGAGGGAGTGGGGATTGAGGTGGGAAGGAGGGGGGAGGAAGGGGTTGAGGGGGGAAGTGGGACCTCCCCTTTTCCCAGTACCCCTCTTTCCCCGTTGGGCCCGTCCCCGTATAGTTTCCATTGTAACCGGGAGGGGGGGAGGGAGGGTGGAAGGAGGGGGGAGGGGGAGAGGGATGGAATGGTGGAGGGAGGGGGGAGGGAGTGGGGGAGGGTGGGATGGAGGGAAGGAGGGAGGGGGGGAGTTAGGGGCTGAGTGGTGATGGAGGTTGGGATTGAGGGGGGAGGGAGGGGGGGAGGGAGTGGGGATGGAGGTGGGAAGGAGTGGGGAGGAAGGGGTTGAGGGGAGAAGGGGGGGGGAGGGAGGGAATAGGGGCCCCATGCTGATCTGTGTATGTTAAGTGACTTGCACAACTTTAAAAAACTGGCAGTTGCCTTTCGCAACAATGTTGCAACAATCTCACACAAGCATTGTGACGTCACAAGCTGAAGATGTAAATTTAAAACCGAGCTGATCTCTGATTGGTGCACGGGTGCCATTGTGACATCACGCGCTGAAGCCCCTTCAAGAAAAGGGTTAGAAATGAAAATTTAAACTTTAATATCTCTCTAGCTTTAAAAAGGTAACTTCAATTTGAACGAAAGTACTTACAATAGTTGCCCACGTTAATGGTGAATATGGCGGTACAAAAATCGTAGCGCTTTGGTGTACCTTCAGGGAGGAGTAGGGTTTGTAAGTTATGGACAGAAATTCTTCGGAATCTTCCGTACATACACATATACATACATACATACGGAATGTTGGACCGCAGAGTTTTAGTAGTATACTAGAAAAGAGGGCCCGTTGGGCCCGTCCCCACACCCCCCATTCTCACTCCCCCAGCCCCACTCTTACTCTCCAAGTGTGCCCGTTGGGCCCGGAAAAGAGGGCCCGTTGGGCCCGTCCCCACACCCCCCATTCTCTCCTCCCCCAGCCCCACTCTTACTCTCCAAGTGTGCCCGTTGGGCCCGTCCTCCTGATCTGTGTATGTCAAGTGACCACTATAGCCTTCATTCTTTTTTTTTTTCCCTAATCAGATGTTTGTTTGTTTTTTCCTAATCAGATGTGCAGTACTTTGGTCAACGTGGGTTGTTTTTAAATGTGCTATACAAATAAAACTGACTTGACTTGACTTGACTTGCAATAACAAAAAAGACTTCTTGGAAGCTTTTCGAAACAATGTAGCCGTCACAAGCTGAAAACTAAATCCTTGCTGAAAACTAAATCCTTTTCTGGAAACTTTTGGAAACAAATGTAGCCCCTTGAAGAAAAGGGTTAGAAATGAAAAATTTAAACTTTAATATCTCTCTAGCTTTAAAAAGGTAGCTTCAATTTGAACGAAAGTACTTACAATAGTTGCCCAGGTTAATGGTGAATACGGCGGTACAAAAATCGTAGCGCTTTGGTGTACCGTCTAGGAGGAGTAGGGTTTGTAAGTAATCTTCCGTACATACACATATACATACATACATACGGAATGTTGGACCGCAGAGTTTTAGTATTATATAGACTAGACCGAGTGGGCCCGTTGGGCCCGTCCTCGTAGGGTTTCCATTGTAACCGGGAGGGGAGGAAAGGGGGAGGGTTGGGGGAGGGAAGGGGGAGGGAGGAGGGGAGGGAGGGGGGGAGGGGAGGGGGGGAGGGGGGAGGGAGAGGGGAGGGAGAGGGGAGGGAGGGGTAGGGGGAAGGGAGGGGGGAGAGGGGGGGATGGGAGGGGGGAGGGGAGGGGGGAAGGGAGGAGGGAAGGGGGGGAGGGAGAGGGGAGGGAGGTGGGTAGGGGGGAGGGAGGGAGGGGGACCTCCCCTTTTCCCAGTACCCCTCTTTCCCCGTTGGGCCCGTCCTCGTAGGGTTTCCATTGTAACCGGGAGGGGGGGAGGGAGGGAGGAGGGAGGTGTGGAGGGAGGTGTGGAGGGAGGAGGGGAGGGGGAGGGAAGGGGGGAGGGGAGGGGGAGGGGGGAAGAGGGGTAGGGGGGAGGGGAGGGAGGGAGGGGAACTCCCCTTTTCCCAGTACCCCTCTTTCCCCGTTGGGCCCGTCCCCGTAGGGTTTCCATTGTAACCGGGAGGGGGGGAGGGAGGGTGGAAGGAGGGGGAGAGGGGTGGAAGGGTGGAGGGAGGGGGGGGAGGGAGTGGGGGAGGGTCGGATGGAGGGAAGGAGGGAGGGGTGAGTTAGGGGCTGAGTGGTGATGGAGGTTGGGATTGAGGGGGGAGAGAGTGGGGATGGAGGTGGGAAGGAGGGGGGAGGAAGAGGTTGAGGGGGAAGTGGGACCTCCCCTTTTCCCAGTACCCCTCTTTCTCCCACCACCAAGCCCCCACCGCAACGACCCCTGTTGTCCCCCTCCCCTGTCCCCATTCTCAGACCCCCCCCCCATTCTCTTGGAATAAAAAAAAAACTTTTTTAAAAAAAGTGCTTTTTAATTGCTTGTTTTGAAACATTCGCGGTTAAGTGCTTTTTTAAAAAACATTCGCGGTTAAGTGCTGGTTTTGAAACATTCGCGGCTACTTAGTGCTTCTGTCAGTTGCTTTTCGAGGGAGGGAGTAGGGAGGTGTGGAGGGGGGAGGGGAGGGGGAGGGAGGGGGGAGGGGAGGGGGGAAGGGGGGGAGGGAGAGGGGAGGGAAGGGGGTAGGGGGGAGGGAGGGGGGAGGGGGGAAGGGGAGGGAGGGGGGAAGGGGAGGGGGAGGGAGGGGGGGAGGGAGAAGGGAGGGAGGGGGGAGTGAGGGGGGAGGGAGGGGAACCTCCCATTTTCCCAGTACCCCTCTTTCCCCATTGGGCCCGTCCTCGTAGGGTTTCCATTGTAACCGGGAGGAGGGGAGGGAGGGTGGAAGGAGGGGGGAGGGGGAGAGGGATGGAATGGTGGAGGGAGGGGGGAGGGAGTGGGGGAGGGTGGGATGGAGGGAAGGAGGGAGGGGGGGAGTTAGGGGCTGAGTGGTGAAGGAGGTTGGGATTGAGGGGGGAGGGAGGGGGGAGGGAGTGGGGATGGAGGTGAGAAGGAGGGGGGAGGAAGGGGTTGAGGGGGGAAGTGGGACCTCCCCTTTTCCCAGTACCCCTCTTTCCCCCACCACCAAGCCCCCTCCGCAACGACCCCTGTTGTCCCCCTCCTCAGTCCCCATTCTCAGACCCCCCCCCCCCCCCATTCTCTCTCTCCCCCAGACACACTCTCAGTGCTTTTTTCGAAACACTTGCCCCGGTGGCCCACGAGCATAGGGGCCCAATGCTGATCTGTGTATGATAAGTGTATGATAAGCATTGGGAGGATGGGAGGGAGGGAAGGGGAGGGAGGGAGGAGAGAGGTGTGGAAGGAGGGGGGAAGGGGAGGGGGAACGGGGGGGAGGGAGAGGGGAGGGAGGGGGGATGGGATGGGGGAAGGGGGGAGGGAGGGGGACCTCCCCTTTTCCCAGTACCCCTCTTTCCCCGTTGGGCCCGTCCTCGTAGGGTTTCCATTGTAACCGGGAGGAGGGGAGGGATGGAGGAGGAGGTGTGGAGGGAGGAGGGGAGGGGGGGAGGGGAGGGGGAGGGAGAGGGTTAGGGGGGAGGGGGAGGGGGGAGGGGAGGGGGGAAGGGGAGGGAGGGGGACCTCCCCTTTTCCCAGTACCCCTCTTTCCCCGTTGGGCCCGTCCCCGTAGGGTTTCCTTTGTAACCAGAAGGGGGGGAGGGAGGGTGGAAGGAGGGGGGAGGGGGAGAGGGATGGAAGGGTGGAGGGAGGGGGGGAGGATGGAGGGAAGGAGGGAGGGGGGGGGAGTTAGGGGAGGAGGGGTGAGGGAGGTGGGGAGGGAGTTGGGGAGGAGGGGGGGAGGGAGTGGGGATGGAGGTGGGAAGGAGTGGGGAGGAAGGGGTGAGGGGGGAAGGGGGGGAGGGAGGGAATAGGGGCCCCATGCTGATCTGTGTATGTTAAGTGACTTGCACAACTTTAAAAAACTGGCAGTTGCTTTTCGCAACAATGTTGCAACAATCTCACACAAGCATTGTGACGTCACAAGCTGAAGATGTAAATTTAAAACCGAGCTGATCTCTCATTGGTGCACGGGTGCCATTGTGACATCACGCACTGAAGCCCCTTCAAGAAAAGGGTTAGAAATGAAAATTTATACTTTAATATCTCTCTAGCTTTAAAAAGGTAGCTTCAATTTGAACGAAAGTACTTACAATAGTTGCCCATGTTAATGGTGAATACGGCGGTACAAAAATCGTAGCGCTTTGGTGTACCGTCTGGGAGGAGTAGGGTTTGGACCCTTCAAGAAAAGTGTTAGAAATGAAAATTTAAACTTTAATATCTCTCTAGCTTTAAAAAGGTAGCTTCAATTTGAACGAAAGTACTTACAATAGTTGCCCATGTCAATGGTGAATACGGCGGTACAAAAATCGTAGCGCTTTGGTGTACCGTCTGGGAGGAGCAGGGTTTGTAAGTTATGGACAGAAATCTTCGGAATCTTCCGTATATACATACGGAATCTTCCGTATATACATACGGAATGTTGGACCGCAGAGTTTTAGTATTATACTAGACCGAGTGGGCCCGTTGGGCCCGTCCTCGTAGGGTTTCCATTGTAACCGGGAGGGGAGGAAAGGGGGAGGGTTGGGGGAGGGAAGGGGGAGGGAGGAGGGAGGGGAGGGGGGGAGGGGGGAGGGAGAGGGGAGGGAGGGGGGTAGGGGGGAGGGAGGGGGGAATGGGAGGGGGAGGGGGGAAGGGAGGAGGGAAGGGGGGGAGGGAGAGGGGAGGGGGGAGGGAGGGAGGGGGACCTCCCCTTTTCCCAGTACCCCTCTTTCCCCGTTGGGCCCGTCCTCGTAGGGTTTCCATTGTAACCGGGAGGGGAGGGCGGGAAGGGGGAGGGAGGGAGGAGGGAGGTGTGGAGGGAGGAGGGGAGGGGAGGGAGGGGGGAGGGGAGGGAGGGGGGTAGGGGGGAGGGGGAGGGAGAGGGGAGGGGGGAGGGGAGGGGGAAGGGGGGAGGGAGGGGACCTCCCCTTTTCCCAGTACTCCTCTTTCCCCGTTGGGCCCGTCCTCGTAGGGTTTCAATTGTAACCGGGAGGGGGGAGGGAGGGTGGAAGGAGGGGGGAGAGGGATGGAAGGGTGGAGGGAGGGGGGGAGGGATTGGGGAGGGAGGGAAGGAGGGAGGGGGGAGTTAGGGGGGAGGGGGGAGGGAGTTGGGGAGGGAGGGGGAGGAGGGGGGGAGGGAGTGGGGATGGAGGTGGGAAGGAGGGGGGATGAAGGGGTTGAGGGGGAAGGGGGACCTCCCCTTTTCCCAGTACCCCTCTTTCCCCGTTGGGCCTGTCCTCATAGGGTTTCCATTGTAACCGGGAGGGGGGGGGGAGGGAGGAGGGAGGTGTGAAGGGAGGAGGGGAGGGGGAGGGAGGGGGGGAGGGGAGGGGGAAGGGGAGGGGGGAAGGGGGTAGGGGGAGGGGAGGGAGGGGGATCTCCCCTTTTCCAGTACCCCTCTTTCCCCGTTGGGCTCGTCCCCGTAGGGTTTCCATTGTAACCGGGAGGGGGGGAGGGAGGGTGGAAGGAGGTGGGAGGGGGAGAGGGATGGAAGGGTGGAGGGAGGGGGCAGGGAGTGGGGGAGGGTGGGATGGAGGGAAGGAGGGAGGGGGGGAGTTAGGGCTGTGTGATGATGGAGGTTGGGATTGAGGGGGGAGGGAGGGGGGGAGCGAGTGGGGATGGAGGTGGGAAGGAGGGGGGAGGAAGGGGTTGAGGGGGGAAGTGGAACCTCCCCTTTTCCCAGTACCCCTCTTTCCCCCACCACCAAGCCCCCTCCGCAACGACCCCTGTTGTCCCCCTCCCCAGTCCCCATTCTCAGACCCCCCCCATTCTCTCTCTCCCCCAGACACACTCTCAGTGCTTTTTTCGAAACACTTGCCCCGGTGGCCCACGAGCATAGGGGCCCAATGCTGATTTCTGTATGTTAAGTGACTTGCAATAAAAAAAAATACTTTAAAAAAAGATAAGTGCTTTTTAAGTGCTTGTTTTGAAACATTCGCGGTCACATAGTGCTTCTCACTGCGATCTGTTAGTGGTGCTTTTCGAAACAATGTAGCACCCATCTCAAACAAGCATTGGGAGGATGGGAGGGAGGGAAGGGGAGGGAGGGAGGAGAGAGGTGTGGAGGGAGGGGGGAAGGGGAGGGGGGAACGGGGGAAGGGGGAGGGAGAGGGGAGGGAGGGGGGATGGGATGGGGGAAGGGGGAGGGAGGGGGACCTCCCCTTTTCCCAGTACCCCTCTTTCCCCGTTGGGCCCGTCCTCGTAGGGTTTCCATTGTAACCGGGAGGAGGGGAGGGAGGGAGGAGGGAGGTGTGGAGGGAGGAGGGGAGGGGGGGAGGGGAGGGGGGAAGGGGGAGGGAGAGGGTTAGGGGGGAGGGGGAGGGGGGAAGGGGAGGGAGGGGGACCTCCCCTTTTCCCAGTACCCCTCTTTCCCCGTTGGGCCCGTCCCCGTAGGGTTTCCTTTGTAACCAGAAGGGGGGGAGGGAGGGTGGAAGGAGGGGGGAGGGGGAGAGGGATGGAAGGGTGGAGGGAGGGGGGGGAGGATGGAGGGAAGGAGGGAGGGGGGGGAGTTAGGGGAGGAGGGGTGAGGGAGGTGGGGAGGGAGTTGGGGAGGAGGGGGGAGGGAGTGGGGATGGAGGTGGGAAGGAGTGGGGAGGAAGGGGTTGAGGGGGGAAGGGGGGGAGGGAGGGAATAGGGGCCCCATGCTGACCTGTGTATGTTAAGTGACTTGCACAACTTTAAAAAACTGGCAGTTGCTTTTCGCAACAATGTTGCAACAATCTCACACAAGCATTGTGACGTCACAAGCTGAAGATGTAAATTTAAAACCGAGCTGATCTCTCATTGGTGCACGGGTGCCATTGTGACATCACGCGCTGAAGCCCCTTCAAGAAAAGGGTTAGAAATGAAAATTTAAACTTTAATATCTCTCTAGCTTTAAAAAGGTAGCTTCAATTTGAACGAAAGTACTTACAATAGTTGCCCACGTTAATGGTGAATATGGCGGTACAAAAATCGTAGCGCTTTGGTGTAACTTCAGGGAGGAGTAGGGTTTGTAAGTTATGGACAGAAATTCTTCGGAATCTTCCGTACATACACATATACATACATACATACGGAATGTTGGACCGCAGAGTTTTAGTAGTATATAGACTAGAAAAGAGGGCCCGTTGGGCCCGTCCCCACACCCCCCATTCTCACTCCCCCAGCCCCACTCTTACTCTCCAAGTGTGCCCGTTGGGCCCGGAAAAGAGGGCCCGTTGGGCCCGTCCCCACACCCCCCATTCTCTCCTCCCCCAGCCCCACTCTTACTCTCCAAGTGTGCCCGTTGGGCCCGTCCTCCTGATCTGTGTATGTCAAGTGACCACTATAGCCTTCATTCTTTTTTTTTTTCCCTAATCAGATGTTTGTTTGTTTTTTCCTAATCAGATGTGCAGTACTTTGGTCAACGTGGGTTGTTTTTAAATGTGCTATACAAATAAAACTGACTTGACTTGACTTGACTTGCAATAACAAAAAAGACTTCTTGGAAGCTTTTCGAAACAATGTAGCCGTCACAAGCTGAAAACTAAATCCTTGCTGAAAACTAAATCCTTTTCTGGAAACTTTTGGAAACAAATGTAGCCCCTTGAAGAAAAGGGTTAGAAATGAAAAATTTAAACTTTAATATCTCTCTAGCTTTAAAAAGGTAGCTTCAATTTGAACGAAAGTACTTACAATAGTTGCCCAGGTTAATGGTGAATACGGCGGTACAAAAATCGTAGCGCTTTGGTGTACCGTCTAGGAGGAGTAGGGTTTGTAAGTAATCTTCCGTACATACACATATACATACATACATACGGAATGTTGGACCGCAGAGTTTTAGTATTATATAGATATAGATAGATAGACTAGACCGAGTGGGCCCGTTGGGCCCGTCCTCGTAGGGTTTCCATTGTAACCGGGAGGGGAGGAAAGGGGGAGGGTTGGGGGAGGGAAGGGGGAGGGAGGAGGGGAGGGGAGGGGGGGAGGGGAGGGGGGAGGGAGAGGGGAGGGAGGGGGTAGGGGGGAGGGAGGGGGAGAGGGGGGGATGGGAGGGGGAGGGGAGGGGGGAAGGGAGGAGGGAAAGGGGGGAGGGAGAGGGGAGGGAGGTGGGTAGGGGGGAGGGAGGGGGACCTCCCCTTTTCCCAGTACCCCTCTTTCCCCGTTGGGCCCGTCCTCGTAGGGTTTCCATTGTAACCGGGAGGAGGGGAGGGCGGGAAGGGGAGGGAGGGAGGAGGGAGGTGTGGAGGGAGGAGGGGAGGGGAGGGAGGGGGGAGGGGAGGGAGGGGGGTAGGGGGGAGGGGAAGGGGGGAGGGAGGGGGACCTCCCCTTTTCCCAGTACTCCTCTTTCCCCGTTGGGCCGGTCCTCGTAGGGTTTCAATTGTAACCGGGAGGGGGGGAGGGAGGGTGGAAGGAGGGGGGAGAGGGATGGAAGGGTGGAGGGAGGGGGGGAGGGATTGGGGAGGGAGGGAAGGAGGGAGGGGGGAGTTAGGGGGGAGGGGGGAGGGAGTTGGGGAGGGAGGGGGAGGAGGGGGGGAGGGAGTGGGGATGGAGGTGGGAAGGAGGGGGATGAAGGGGTTGAGGGGGGAAGGGGGACCTCCCCTTTTCCCAGTACCCCTCTTTCCCCGTTGGGCCCGTCCTCATAGGGTTTCCATTGTAACCGGGAGGGGGGAGGGAGGGAGGTGTGGAGGGAGGAGGGGAGGGGGAGGGAGGGGGGAGGGGAGGGGGGAAGGGGAGGGGGGAAGGGGGGAGGGAGTAGGGGGGAGGGGAGGGAGGGGGATCTCCCCTTTTCCCAGTACCCCTCTTTCCCCGTTGGGCCCGTCCCCGTAGGGTTTCCATTGTAACCGGGAAACACTTGCCCCGGTGGCCCACGAGCATAGGGGCCCAATGCTGATCTGTGTATGTTAAGTGACTTGCAATTAAAAAAAATACTTTAAAAAAAGATAAGTGCTTTTTAAGTGCTTGTTTTGAAACATTCGCGGTCACATAGTGCTTCTCACTGCGATCTGTTAGTGGTGCTTTTCGAAACAATGTAGCACCCATCTCAAACAAGCATTGGGAGGATGGGAGGGAGGGAAGGGGAGGGAGGGAGGAGAGAGGTGTGGAGGGATGGGGGAAGGGGAGGGGGGAACGGGGGGAAGGGGGAGGGAGAGGAGAGGGAGGGGGGATGGGATGGGGGAAGGGGGGAGGGAGGGGGACCTCCCCTTTTCCCAGTACCCCTCTTTCCCCGTTGGGCCCGTCCTCGTAGGGTTTCCATTGTAACCGGGAGGAGGGGAGGGAGGGAGGAGGGAGGTGTGGAGGGAGGAGGGGAGGGGGAAGGGGGAGGGAGAGGGTTAGGGGGGAGGGGGAGGGGAGGGGAGGGAGGGGGACCTCCCCTTTTCCCAGTACCCCTCTTTCCCCGTTGGGCCCGTCCCCGTAGGGTTTCCTTTGTAACCAGAAGGGGGGGAGGGAGGGTGGAAGGAGGGGGGAGGGGGAGAGGGATGGAAGGGTGGAGGGAGGGGGGGAGGGATGGAGGGAAGGAGGGAGGGGGGGGAGTTAGGGGAGGAGGGGTGAGGGAGGTGGGGAGGGAGTTGGGGAGGAGGGGTGGAGGGAGTGGGGATGGAGGTGGGAAGGAGTGGGGAGGAAGGGGTTGAGGGGGGAAGGGGGGGGAGGGAGGGAATAGGGGCCCCATGCTGATCTGTGTATGTTAAGTGACTTGCACAACTTTAAAAAACTGGCAGTTGCCTTTCGCAACAATGTTGCAACAATCTCACACAAGCATTGTGACGTCACAAGCTGAAGATGTAAATTTAAAACCGAGCTGATCTCTCATTGGTGCACGGGTGCCATTGTGACATCACGCACTGAAGCCCCTTCAAGAAAAGGGTTAGAAATGAAAATTAAACTTTAATATCTCTCTAGCTTTAAAAAGGCAGCTTCAATTTGAACGAAAGTACTTACAATAGTTGCCCATGTTAATGGTGAATATGGCGGTACAAAAATCGTAGCGCTTTGGTGTACCGTCAGGGAGGAGTAGGGTTTGTAAGTTATGGACAGAAACTCTTCGGAATCTTTGCGTACATACACATATACATACGGAATGTTGGACCGCAGAGTTTTAGTAGTATACTAGACCGAGTGGGCCCGTTGGGCCCGTCCTCGTAGGGTTTCCATTGTAACCGGGAGGGGAGGAAAGGGGGAGGGTTGGGGGAGGGAAGGGGGAGGGAGGAGGGGAGGGAGGGGGGAGGGGAGGGGGGGGAGGGAGAGGGGAGGGGAGGGGGGAGGGAGAGGGGAGGGAGGGGGGTAGGGGGGAGGGAGGGGGGAGAGAGGGGGATGGGAGGGGGGAGGGGAGGGGGGAAGGGAGGAGAGAAGGGGGGGAGGGAGAGGGGAGGGAGGTGGGTAGGGGGGAGGGAGGGAGGGGGACCTCCCCTTTTCCCAGTACCCCTCTTTCCCCGTTGGGCCCGTCCTCGTAGGGTTTCCATTGTAACCTGGAGGAGGGGAGGGCGGGAAGGGGGAGGGAGGGAGGAGGGAGGTGTGGAGGGAGGAGGCGAGGGGAGGGAGGGGGGAGGGGAGGGAGGGGGGTAGGGGGAGGGGGAGGGAGTGGGGAGGGGGGAGGGGAAGGGGGGAGGGAGGGGGACCTCCCCTTTTCCCAGTACTCCTCTTTCCCCGTTGGGCCCGTCCTCGTAGGGTTTCAATTGTAACCGGGAGGGGGGGAGGGAGGGTGGAAGGAGGGGGGAGAGGGATGGAAGGGTGGAGGGAGGGGGGGAGGGTTTGGGGAGGGAGGGGGGGAGGGTTTGGGGAGGGAGGGATGGAGGGAAGGAGGGAGGGGGGAGTTAGGGGGGAGGGGGGAGGGAGGGGGGAGGGAGTTGGGGAGGGAGGGGGGGATGGAGGTGGGAAGGAGGGGGGATAAAGGGGTTGAGGGGGGAAGGGGGACCTCCCCTTTTCCCAGTACCCCTCTTTCCCCGTTGGGCCCGTCCTCATAGGGTTTCCATTGTAACCGGGAGGGGGGGGAGGGAGGGAGGAGGGAGGTGTGGAGGGAGGAGGGGAGAGGGAGGGAGGGGGAGGGGAGGGGGGAAGGGGAGGGGGGAAGGGGGGAGGGGGTAGGGGAGGGGGTAGGGGGGAGGGGAGGGGGGAGGGAGGGGGATCTCCCCTTTTCCCAGTACCCCTCTTTCCCCGTTGGGCCCATCCCCGTAGGGTTTCCATTGTAACCGGGAGGGGGGGAGGGAGGGTGGAAGGAGGGGGGAGGGGGAGAGGGATGGAAGGGTGGAGGGAGGGGGGAGGGAGTGGGGGAGGGTGGGATGGAGGGAAGGAGGGAGTTAGGGGCTGAGTGGTGATGGAGGTTGGGATTGAGGGGGGAGGGAGGGGGGGAGCGAGTGGGGATGGAGGTGGGAAGGAGGGGGGAGGAAGGGGTTGAGGGGGGAAGTGGAACCTCCCCTTTTCCCAGTACTCCTCTTTCCCCCACCACCAAGCCCCCTCCGCAACGACCCCTGTTGTCCCCCTCCCCAGTCCCGATTCTCAGACCCCCCCCCATTCTCTCTCTCCCCCAGACACACTCTCAGTGCTTTTTTCGAAACACTTGCCCCGGTGGCCCACGAGCATAGGGGCCCAATGCTGATCTGTGTATGTTAAGTGACTTGCAATAAAAAAAAATACTTTAAAAAAAGATAAGTGCTTTTTAAGTGCTTGTTTTGAAACATTCGCGGTCACATAGTGCTTCTCACTGCGATCTGTTAGTGGTGCTTTTCGAAACAATGTAGCACCCATCTCAAACAAGCATTGGGAGGATGGGAGGGAGGGAAGGGGAGGGAGGGAGGAGAGAGGTGTGGAGGGAGGGGGGAAGGGGAGGGGGGAAAGGGGGAAGGGGAGGGAGAGGGGAGGGAGGGGGGATGGGATGGGGGAAGGGGGAGGGAGGGGGACCTCCCCTTTTCCCAGTACCCCTCTTTCCCCGTTGGGCCCGTCCTCGTAGGGTTTCCATTGTAACCGGGAGGAGGGGAGGGAGGGAGGAGGGAGGTGTGGAGGGAGGAGGGGAGGGGGGAGGGGAGGGGGGAAGGGGGAGGGAGAGGGTTAGGGGGGAGGGGGAGGGGGGAGGGGAGGGGGGAAGGGGAGGGAGGGGGACCTCCCCTTTTCCCAGTACCCCTCTTTCCCCGTTGGGCCCGTCCCCATAGGGTTTCCTTTGTGACCAGAAGGGGGGGAGGGAGGGTGGAAGGAGGGGGGAGGGGGAGAGTGATGGAAGGGTGGAGGGAGGGGGGGGAGGATGGAGGGAAGGAGGGAGGGGGGGGAGTTAGGGGAGGAGGGGTGAGGGAGGTGGGGAGGGAGTTGGGGAGGGGGGGAGGGAGTGGGGATGGAGGTGGGAAGGAGTGGGGAGGAAGGGGTTGAGGGGGGAAGGGGGGAGGGAGGGAATAGGGGCCCCATGCTGACCTGTGTATGTTAAGTGACTTGCACAACTTTAAAAAACTGGCAGTTGCTTTTCGCAACAATGTTGCAACAATCTCACACAAGCATTGTGACGTCACAAGCTGAAGATGTAAATTTAAAACCGAGCTGATCTCTCATTGGTGCACGGGTGCCATTGTGACATCACGCGCTGAAGCCCCTTCAAGAAAAGGGTTAGAAATGAAAATTTAAACTTTAATATCTCTCTAGCTTTAAAAAGGTAGCTTCAATTTGAACGAAAGTACTTACAATAGTTGCCCAGGTTAATGGTGAATATGGCGGTACAAAAATCGTAGCTCTTTGGTGTACCTTCAGGGAGGAGTAGGGTTTGTAAGTTATGGACAGAAACTCTTCGGAATCTTCCGTACATACACATATACATACATACATACGGAATGTTGGACCGCAGAGTTTTAGTAGTATATAGATAGACTAGACCGAGTGGGCCCGTTGGGCCCGTCCTCGTAGGGTTTCCATTGTAACCGGGAGGGGAGGAAAGGGGGAGGGTTGGGGGAGGGAAGGGGGAGGGAGGAGGGGAGGGAGGGGGGGAGGGGAGGGGGGGAGGGGGGAGGGAGAGGGGAGGGAGAGGGGAGGGAGGGGTAGGGGGAAGGGAGGGGGAGAGAGGGGGGGATGGGAGGGGGGAGGGGAGGGGGGAAGGGAGGAGGGAAGGGGGGGAGGGAGAGGGGAGGGAGGTGGGTAGGGGGGAGGGAGGGAGGGGGACCTCCCCTTTTCCCAGTACCCCTCTTTCCCCGTTGGGCCCGTCCTCGTAGGGTTTCCATTGTAACCGGGAGGGGGGGAGGGAGGGAGGAGGGAGGTGTGGAGGGAGGTGTGGAGGGAGGAGGGGAGGGGGAGGGAAGGGGGGAGGGGAGGGGGAGGGGGGAAGAGGGGTAGGGGGGAGGGGAGGGAGGGAGGGGAACTCCCCTTTTCCCAGTACCCCTCTTTCCCCGTTGGGCCCGTCCCCGTAGGGTTTCCATTGTAACCGGGAGGGGGGGAGGGAGGGTGGAAGGAGGGGGAGAGGGGTGGAAGGGTGGAGGGAGGGGGGGGAGGGAGTGGGGGAGGGTCGGATGGAGGGAAGGAGGGAGGGGTGAGTTAGGGGCTGAGTGGTGATGGAGGTTGGGATTGAGGGGGGAGAGAGTGGGGATGGAGGTGGGAAGGAGGGGGGAGGAAGAGGTTGAGGGGGAAGTGGGACCTCCCCTTTTCCCAGTACCCCTCTTTCTCCCACCACCAAGCCCCCACCGCAACGACCCCTGTTGTCCCCCTCCCCTGTCCCCATTCTCAGACCCCCCCCCCATTCTCTTGGAATAAAAAAAAAACTTTTTTAAAAAAAGTGCTTTTTAATTGCTTGTTTTGAAACATTCGCGGTTAAGTGCTTTTTTAAAAAACATTCGCGGTTAAGTGCTGGTTTTGAAACATTCGCGGCTACTTAGTGCTTCTGTCAGTTGCTTTTCGAGGGAGGGAGTAGGGAGGTGTGGAGGGGGGAGGGGAGGGGGAGGGAGGGGGGAGGGGAGGGGGGAAGGGGGGGAGGGAGAGGGGAGGGAAGGGGGTAGGGGGGAGGGAGGGGGGAGGGGGGAAGGGGAGGGAGGGGGGAAGGGGAGGGGGAGGGAGGGGGGGAGGGAGAAGGGAGGGAGGGGGGAGTGAGGGGGGAGGGAGGGGAACCTCCCATTTTCCCAGTACCCCTCTTTCCCCATTGGGCCCGTCCTCGTAGGGTTTCCATTGTAACCGGGAGGAGGGGAGGGAGGGTGGAAGGAGGGGGGAGGGGGAGAGGGATGGAATGGTGGAGGGAGGGGGGAGGGAGTGGGGGAGGGTGGGATGGAGGGAAGGAGGGAGGGGGGGAGTTAGGGGCTGAGTGGTGAAGGAGGTTGGGATTGAGGGGGGAGGGAGGGGGGAGGGAGTGGGGATGGAGGTGAGAAGGAGGGGGGAGGAAGGGGTTGAGGGGGGAAGTGGGACCTCCCCTTTTCCCAGTACCCCTCTTTCCCCCACCACCAAGCCCCCTCCGCAACGACCCCTGTTGTCCCCCTCCTCAGTCCCCATTCTCAGACCCCCCCCCCCCCCCATTCTCTCTCTCCCCCAGACACACTCTCAGTGCTTTTTTCGAAACACTTGCCCCGGTGGCCCACGAGCATAGGGGCCCAATGCTGATCTGTGTATGATAAGTGTATGATAAGCATTGGGAGGATGGGAGGGAGGGAAGGGGAGGGAGGGAGGAGAGAGGTGTGGAAGGAGGGGGGAAGGGGAGGGGGAACGGGGGGGAGGGAGAGGGGAGGGAGGGGGGATGGGATGGGGGAAGGGGGGAGGGAGGGGGACCTCCCCTTTTCCCAGTACCCCTCTTTCCCCGTTGGGCCCGTCCTCGTAGGGTTTCCATTGTAACCGGGAGGAGGGGAGGGATGGAGGAGGAGGTGTGGAGGGAGGAGGGGAGGGGGGGAGGGGAGGGGGAGGGAGAGGGTTAGGGGGGAGGGGGAGGGGGGAGGGGAGGGGGGAAGGGGAGGGAGGGGGACCTCCCCTTTTCCCAGTACCCCTCTTTCCCCGTTGGGCCCGTCCCCGTAGGGTTTCCTTTGTAACCAGAAGGGGGGGAGGGAGGGTGGAAGGAGGGGGGAGGGGGAGAGGGATGGAAGGGTGGAGGGAGGGGGGGAGGATGGAGGGAAGGAGGGAGGGGGGGGGAGTTAGGGGAGGAGGGGTGAGGGAGGTGGGGAGGGAGTTGGGGAGGAGGGGGGGAGGGAGTGGGGATGGAGGTGGGAAGGAGTGGGGAGGAAGGGGTGAGGGGGGAAGGGGGGGAGGGAGGGAATAGGGGCCCCATGCTGATCTGTGTATGTTAAGTGACTTGCACAACTTTAAAAAACTGGCAGTTGCTTTTCGCAACAATGTTGCAACAATCTCACACAAGCATTGTGACGTCACAAGCTGAAGATGTAAATTTAAAACCGAGCTGATCTCTCATTGGTGCACGGGTGCCATTGTGACATCACGCACTGAAGCCCCTTCAAGAAAAGGGTTAGAAATGAAAATTTATACTTTAATATCTCTCTAGCTTTAAAAAGGTAGCTTCAATTTGAACGAAAGTACTTACAATAGTTGCCCATGTTAATGGTGAATACGGCGGTACAAAAATCGTAGCGCTTTGGTGTACCGTCTGGGAGGAGTAGGGTTTGGACCCTTCAAGAAAAGTGTTAGAAATGAAAATTTAAACTTTAATATCTCTCTAGCTTTAAAAAGGTAGCTTCAATTTGAACGAAAGTACTTACAATAGTTGCCCATGTCAATGGTGAATACGGCGGTACAAAAATCGTAGCGCTTTGGTGTACCGTCTGGGAGGAGCAGGGTTTGTAAGTTATGGACAGAAATCTTCGGAATCTTCCGTATATACATACGGAATCTTCCGTATATACATACGGAATGTTGGACCGCAGAGTTTTAGTAGTATATAGACTAGACCGAGTGGGCCCGTTGGGCCCGTCCTCGTAGGGTTTCCATTGTAACCGGGAGGGGAGGAAAGGGGGAGGGTTGGGGGAGGGAAGGGGGAGGGAGGAGGGAGGGGAGGGGGGGAGGGGGGAGGGAGAGGGGAGGGAGGGGGGTAGGGGGGAGGGAGGGGGGAATGGGAGGGGGAGGGGGGAAGGGAGGAGGGAAGGGGGGGAGGGAGAGGGGAGGGGGGAGGGAGGGAGGGGGACCTCCCCTTTTCCCAGTACCCCTCTTTCCCCGTTGGGCCCGTCCTCGTAGGGTTTCCATTGTAACCGGGAGGGGAGGGCGGGAAGGGGGAGGGAGGGAGGAGGGAGGTGTGGAGGGAGGAGGGGAGGGGAGGGAGGGGGGAGGGGAGGGAGGGGGGTAGGGGGGAGGGGGAGGGAGAGGGGAGGGGGGAGGGGAGGGGGAAGGGGGGAGGGAGGGGACCTCCCCTTTTCCCAGTACTCCTCTTTCCCCGTTGGGCCCGTCCTCGTAGGGTTTCAATTGTAACCGGGAGGGGGGAGGGAGGGTGGAAGGAGGGGGGAGAGGGATGGAAGGGTGGAGGGAGGGGGGGAGGGATTGGGGAGGGAGGGAAGGAGGGAGGGGGGGAGTTAGGGGGGAGGGGGGAGGGAGTTGGGGAGGGAGGGGGAGGAGGGGGGGAGGGAGTGGGGATGGAGGTGGGAAGGAGGGGGGATGAAGGGGTTGAGGGGGAAGGGGGACCTCCCCTTTTCCCAGTACCCCTCTTTCCCCGTTGGGCCTGTCCTCATAGGGTTTCCATTGTAACCGGGAGGGGGGGGGGAGGGAGGAGGGAGGTGTGAAGGGAGGAGGGGAGGGGGAGGGAGGGGGGAGGGGAGGGGGAAGGGGAGGGGGGAAGGGGGTAGGGGGAGGGGAGGGAGGGGGATCTCCCCTTTTCCCAGTACCCCTCTTTCCCCGTTGGGCTCGTCCCCGTAGGGTTTCCATTGTAACCGGGAGGGGGGGAGGGAGGGTGGAAGGAGGTGGGAGGGGGAGAGGGATGGAAGGGTGGAGGGAGGGGGCAGGGAGTGGGGGAGGGTGGGATGGAGGGAAGGAGGGAGGGGGGGAGTTAGGGGCTGTGTGATGATGGAGGTTGGGATTGAGGGGGGAGGGAGGGGGGGAGCGAGTGGGGATGGAGGTGGGAAGGAGGGGGGAGGAAGGGGTTGAGGGGGGAAGTGGAACCTCCCCTTTTCCCAGTACCCCTCTTTCCCCCACCACCAAGCCCCCTCCGCAACGACCCCTGTTGTCCCCCTCCCCAGTCCCCATTCTCAGACCCCCCCCATTCTCTCTCTCCCCCAGACACACTCTCAGTGCTTTTTTCGAAACACTTGCCCCGGTGGCCCACGAGCATAGGGGCCCAATGCTGATTTCTGTATGTTAAGTGACTTGCAATAAAAAAAAATACTTTAAAAAAAGATAAGTGCTTTTTAAGTGCTTGTTTTGAAACATTCGCGGTCACATAGTGCTTCTCACTGCGATCTGTTAGTGGTGCTTTTCGAAACAATGTAGCACCCATCTCAAACAAGCATTGGGAGGATGGGAGGGAGGGAAGGGGAGGGAGGGAGGAGAGAGGTGTGGAGGGAGGGGGGAAGGGGAGGGGGGAACGGGGGAAGGGGGAGGGAGAGGGGAGGGAGGGGGGATGGGATGGGGGAAGGGGGAGGGAGGGGGACCTCCCCTTTTCCCAGTACCCCTCTTTCCCCGTTGGGCCCGTCCTCGTAGGGTTTCCATTGTAACCGGGAGGAGGGGAGGGAGGGAGGAGGGAGGTGTGGAGGGAGGAGGGGAGGGGGGGAGGGGAGGGGGGAAGGGGGAGGGAGAGGGTTAGGGGGGAGGGGGAGGGGGGAAGGGGAGGGAGGGGGACCTCCCCTTTTCCCAGTACCCCTCTTTCCCCGTTGGGCCCGTCCCCGTAGGGTTTCCTTTGTAACCAGAAGGGGGGGAGGGAGGGTGGAAGGAGGGGGGAGGGGGAGAGGGATGGAAGGGTGGAGGGAGGGGGGGGAGGATGGAGGGAAGGAGGGAGGGGGGGGGAGTTAGGGGAGGAGGGGTGAGGGAGGTGGGGAGGGAGTTGGGGAGGAGGGGGGAGGGAGTGGGGATGGAGGTGGGAAGGAGTGGGGAGGAAGGGGTTGAGGGGGGAAGGGGGGGAGGGAGGGAATAGGGGCCCCATGCTGACCTGTGTATGTTAAGTGACTTGCACAACTTTAAAAAACTGGCAGTTGCTTTTCGCAACAATGTTGCAACAATCTCACACAAGCATTGTGACGTCACAAGCTGAAGATGTAAATTTAAAACCGAGCTGATCTCTCATTGGTGCACGGGTGCCATTGTGACATCACGCGCTGAAGCCCCTTCAAGAAAAGGGTTAGAAATGAAAATTTAAACTTTAATATCTCTCTAGCTTTAAAAAGGTAGCTTCAATTTGAACGAAAGTACTTACAATAGTTGCCCACGTTAATGGTGAATATGGCGGTACAAAAATCGTAGCGCTTTGGTGTAACTTCAGGGAGGAGTAGGGTTTGTAAGTTATGGACAGAAATTCTTCGGAATCTTCCGTACATACACATATACATACATACATACGGAATGTTGGACCGCAGAGTTTTAGTAGTATATAGACTAGCACAAGTGTGCCCGTTGGGCCCGTCCTCGTGGGGTTTCCATTGTAACCGGGAGGGGGGGAGGGAGGGAGGAGGGAGGTGTGGAGGGAGGAGGGGAGGGGGAGGGAGAGGGGGAGGGGAGGGGGGAAGGGGAGGGGGGAAGGGGGTAGGGGGAGGGGAGGGAGGGGGATCTCCCCTTTTCCCAGTACCCCTCTTTCCCCGTTGGGCCCGTCCTCGTAGGGTTTCCATTGTAACCGGGATGAGGGGAGGGAGGGAAGGGGGAGGGAGGGAGGTGTGGAGGGAGGAGGGGAGGGGAGGGAGGGGGGAGGGGAGGGAGGGGGGTAGGGGGGAGGGGGAGGGAGAGGGGAGGGGGGAGGGGAGGGGGAAGAGGGGAGGGAGGGGGACCTCCCCTTTTCCCAGTACTCCTCTTTCCCCGTTGGGCCCGTCCTCGTAGGGTTTCAATTGTAACCGGGAGGGGGGGAGGGAGGGTGGAAGGAGGGGGGAGAGGGATGGAAGGGTGGAGGGAGGGGGGGAGGGATTGGGGAGGGAGGGAAGGAGGGAGGGGGGAGTTAGGGGGGAGGGGGGAGGGAGTTGGGGAGGGAGGGGGAGGAGGGGGGGAGGGAGTGGGGATGGAGGTGGGAAGGAGGGGGGATGAAGGGGTTGAGGGGGGAAGGGGGACCTCCCCTTTTCCCAGTACCCCTCTTTCCCCGTTGGGCCTGTCCTCATAGGGTTTCCATTGTAACCGGGAGGGGGGGAGGGAGGGAGGAGGGAGGTGTGGAGGGAGGAGGGGAGGGGGAGGGAGAGGGGGAGGGGAGGGGGGAAGGGGAGGGGGAAGGGGGTAGGGGGAGGGGAGGGAGGGGGATCTCCCCTTTTCCCAGTACCCCTCTTTCCCCGTTGGGCTCGTCCCCGTAGGGTTTCCATTGTAACCGGGAGGGGGGGAGGGAGGGTGGAAGGAGGTGGGAGGGGGAGAGGGATGGAAGGGTGGAGGGAGGGGGCAGGGAGTGGGGGAGGGTGGGATGGAGGGAAGGAGGGAGGGGGGGAGTTAGGGGCTGAGTGGTGATGGAGGTTGGGATTGAGGGGGGAGGGAGGGGGGGAGCGAGTGGGGATGGAGGTGGGAAGGAGGGGGGAGGAAGGGGTTGAGGGGGGAAGTGGAACCTCCCCTTTTCCCAGTACCCCTCTTTCCCCGTTGGGCCCGTCCTCGTAGGGTTTCCATTGTAACCGGGAGGAGGGGAGGGAGGGAGGAGGGAGGTGTGGAGGGGGGAGGGGGAGGGGGAAGGGGAGGGGGGAAGGGGAGGGGGGAAGGGGAGGGAGGGGGACCTCCCCTTTTCCCAGTACCCCTCTTTCCCCGTTGGGCCCGTCCCCGTAGGGTTTCCTTTGTAACCAGAAGGGGGGGGAGGGAGGGTGGAAGGAGGGGGGAGGGGGAGAGGGATGGAAGGGTGGAGGGATGGGGGGGAGGATGGAGGGAAGGAGGGAGGGGGGGGAGTTAGGGGAGGAGGGGTGAGGGAGGTGGGGAGGGAGTTGGGGAGGAGGGGGGGAGGGAGTGGGGATGGAGGTGGGAAGGAGTGGGGAGGAAGGGGTTGAGGGGAGGAGGGGGGGGAGGGAGGGAATAGGGGCCCCATGCTGATCTGTGTATGTTAAGTGACTTGCACAACTTTAAAAACTGGCAGTTGCTTTTCGCAACAATGTTGCAACAATCTCACACAAGCATTGTGACGTCACAGGCTGAAGATGTAAATTTAAAACCGAGCTGATCTCTCATTGGTGCACGGGTGCCATTGTGACATCACGCGCTGAAGCCCCTTCAAGAAAAGGGTTAGAAATGAAAATTTAAACTTTAATATCGCTCTAGCTTTAAAAAGGCAGCTTCAATTTGAACGAAAGTACTTACAATAGTTGCCCACGTTAATGGTGAATATGGCGGTACAAAAATCGTAGCGCTTTGGTGTACCGTCTGGGAGGAGTAGGGTTTGTAAGTTATGGACAGAAACTCTTCGGAATCTTCCGTACATACACATATACATACATACATACGGAATGTTGGACCGCAGAGTTTTAGTAGTATATATAGACTAGACCGAGTGGGCCCGTTGGGCCCGTCCTCGTAGGGTTTCCATTGTAACCGGGAGGGGAGGAAAGGGGGAGGGTTGGGGGAGGGAAGGGGGAGGGAGGAGGGAGGGGAGGGGGGGAGGGGGGAGGGAGAGGGGAGGGAGGGGGGTAGGGGGGAGGGAGGGGGGAATGGGAGGGGGAGGGGGGAAGGGAGGAGGGAAGGGGGGGAGGGAGAGGGGAGGGGGGAGGGAGGGAGGGGGACCTCCCCTTTTCCCAGTACCCCTCTTTCCCCGTTGGGCCCGTCCTCGTAGGGTTTCCATTGTAACCGGGAGGGGAGGGCGGGAAGGGGGAGGGAGGGAGGAGGGAGGTGTGGAGGGAGGAGGGGAGGGGAGGGAGGGGGGAGGGGAGGGAGGGGGGTAGGGGGGAGGGGGAGGGAGAGGGGAGGGGGGAGGGGAGGGGGGAAGGGCGGAGGGAGGGGACCTCCCCTTTTCCCAGTACTCCTCTTTCCCCGTTGGGCCCGTCCTCGTAGGGTTTCAATTGTAACCGGGAGGGGGGAGGGAGGGTGGAAGGAGGGGGGAGAGGGATGGAAGGGTGGAGGGAGGGGGGGAGGGATTGGGGAGGGAGGGAAGGAGGGAGGGGGGAGTTAGGGGGGAGGGGGGAGGGAGTTGGGGAGGGAGGGGGAGGAGGGGGGGAGGGAGTGGGGATGGAGGTGGGAAGGAGGGGGGATGAAGGGGTTGAGGGGGAAGGGGGACCTCCCCTTTTCCCAGTACCCCTCTTTCCCCGTTGGGCCTGTCCTCATAGGGTTTCCATTGTAACCGGGAGGGGGGGGGGAGGGAGGAGGGAGGTGTGAAGGGAGGAGGGGAGGGGGAGGGAGGGGGGAGGGGAGGGGGAAGGGGAGGGGGGAAGGGGGTAGGGGGAGGGGAGGGAGGGGGATCTCCCCTTTTCCCAGTACCCCTCTTTCCCCGTTGGGCTCGTCCCCGTAGGGTTTCCATTGTAACCGGGAGGGGGGGAGGGAGGGTGGAAGGAGGTGGGAGGGGGAGAGGGATGGAAGGGTGGAGGGAGGGGGCAGGGAGTGGGGGAGGGTGGGATGGAGGGAAGGAGGGAGGGGGGGAGTTAGGGGCTGTGTGATGATGGAGGTTGGGATTGAGGGGGGAGGGAGGGGGGGAGCGAGTGGGGATGGAGGTGGGAAGGAGGGGGGAGGAAGGGGTTGAGGGGGGAAGTGGAACCTCCCCTTTTCCCAGTACCCCTCTTTCCCCCACCACCAAGCCCCCTCCGCAACGACCCCTGTTGTCCCCCTCCCCAGTCCCCATTCTCAGACCCCCCCCATTCTCTCTCTCCCCCAGACACACTCTCAGTGCTTTTTTCGAAACACTTGCCCCGGTGGCCCACGAGCATAGGGGCCCAATGCTGATTTCTGTATGTTAAGTGACTTGCAATAAAAAAAAATACTTTAAAAAAAGATAAGTGCTTTTTAAGTGCTTGTTTTGAAACATTCGCGGTCACATAGTGCTTCTCACTGCGATCTGTTAGTGGTGCTTTTCGAAACAATGTAGCACCCATCTCAAACAAGCATTGGGAGGATGGGAGGGAGGGAAGGGGAGGGAGGGAGGAGAGAGGTGTGGAGGGAGGGGGGAAGGGGAGGGGGGGAACGGGGGAAGGGGGAGGGAGAGGGGAGGGAGGGGGGATGGGATGGGGGAAGGGGGAGGGAGGGGGACCTCCCCTTTTCCCAGTACCCCTCTTTCCCCGTTGGGCCCGTCCTCGTAGGGTTTCCATTGTAACCGGGAGGAGGGGAGGGAGGGAGGAGGGAGGTGTGGAGGGAGGAGGGGAGGGGGGGAGGGGAGGGGGGAAGGGGGAGGGAGAGGGTTAGGGGGGAGGGGGAGGGGGGGAAGGGGAGGGAGGGGGACCTCCCCTTTTCCCAGTACCCCTCTTTCCCCGTTGGGCCCGTCCCCGTAGGGTTTCCTTTGTAACCAGAAGGGGGGGAGGGAGGGTGGAAGGAGGGGGGAGGGGGAGAGGGATGGAAGGGTGGAGGGAGGGGGGGGAGGATGGAGGGAAGGAGGGAGGGGGGGGAGTTAGGGGAGGAGGGGTGAGGGAGGTGGGGAGGGAGTTGGGGAGGAGGGGGGAGGGAGTGGGGATGGAGGTGGGAAGGAGTGGGGAGGAAGGGGTTGAGGGGGGAAGGGGGGGAGGGAGGGAATAGGGGCCCCATGCTGACCTGTGTATGTTAAGTGACTTGCACAACTTTAAAAAACTGGCAGTTGCTTTTCGCAACAATGTTGCAACAATCTCACACAAGCATTGTGACGTCACAAGCTGAAGATGTAAATTTAAAACCGAGCTGATCTCTCATTGGTGCACGGGTGCCATTGTGACATCACGCGCTGAAGCCCCTTCAAGAAAAGGGTTAGAAATGAAAATTTAAACTTTAATATCTCTCTAGCTTTAAAAAGGTAGCTTCAATTTGAACGAAAGTACTTACAATAGTTGCCCACGTTAATGGTGAATATGGCGGTACAAAAATCGTAGCGCTTTGGTGTAACTTCAGGGAGGAGTAGGGTTTGTAAGTTATGGACAGAAATTCTTCGGAATCTTCCGTACATACACATATACATACATACATACGGAATGTTGGACCGCAGAGTTTTAGTAGTATATAGATAGATAGACTAGAAAAGAGGGCCCGTTGGGCCCGTCCCCACACCCCCCATTCTCACTCCCCCAGCCCCACTCTTACTCTCCAAGTGTGCCCGTTGGGCCCGGAAAAGAGGGCCCGTTGGGCCCGTCCCCACACCCCCCATTCTCTCCTCCCCCAGCCCCACTCTACTCTCCAAGTGTGCCCGTTGGGCCCGTCCTCCTGATCTGTGTATGTCAAGTGACCACTATAGCCTTCATTCTTTTTTTTTTTCCCTAATCAGATGTTTGTTTGTTTTTTCCTAATCAGATGTGCAGTACTTTGGTCAACGTGGGTTGTTTTTAAATGTGCTATACAAATAAAACTGACTTGACTTGACTTGACTTGCAATAACAAAAAAGACTTCTTGGAAGCTTTTCGAAACAATGTAGCCGTCACAAGCTGAAAACTAAATCCTTGCTGAAAACTAAATCCTTTTCTGGAAACTTTTGGAAACAAATGTAGCCCCTTGAAGAAAAGGGTTAGAAATGAAAAATTTAAACTTTAATATCTCTCTAGCTTTAAAAAGGTAGCTTCAATTTGAACGAAAGTACTTACAATAGTTGCCCAGGTTAATGGTGAATACGGCGGTACAAAAATCGTAGCGCTTTGGTGTACCGTCTAGGAGGAGTAGGGTTTGTAAGTAATCTTCCGTACATACACATATACATACATACATACGGAATGTTGGACCGCAGAGTTTTAGTATTATACTAGAAAAGAGGGCCCGTTGGGCCCGTCCCCACACCCCCCATTCTCTCCTCCCCCAGCCCCACCCTTACTCTCCAAGTGTGCCCGTTGGGGAGGGCCCGTTGGGCCCGTCCCCACACCCCCCATTCTCTCCTCCCCCAGCCCCACTCTTACTCTCCAAGTGTGCCCGTTGGGGAGGGCCCGTTGGGCCCGTCCCCACACCCTTGACTTGACTTGACTTGCAATAACAAAAAAGACTTCTTGGAAGCTTTTCGAAACAATGTAGCCGTCACAAGCTGAAAACTAAATCCTTGCTGAAAACTAAATCCTTTTCTGGAAACTTTTGGAAACAAATGTAGCCCCTTGAAGAAAAGGGTTAGAAATGAAAATTTAAACTTTAATATCTCTCTAGCTTTAAAAAGGTAGCTTCAATTTGAACGAAAGTACTTACAATAGTTGCCCAGGTTAATGGTGAATACGGCGGTACAAAAATCGTAGCGCTTTGGTGTACCGTCTAGGAGGAGTAGGGTTTGTAAGTAATCTTCCGTACATACACATATACATACATACATACGGAATGTTGGACCGCAGAGTTTTAGTATTATATAGACTAGAAAAGAGGGCCCGTTGGGCCCGTCCCCACACCCCCCATTCTCACTCCCCCAGCCCCACTCTTACTCTCCAAGTGTGCCCGTTGGGCCCGGAAAAGAGGGCCCGTTGGGCCCGTCCCCACACCCCCCATTCTCTCCTCCCCCAGCCCCACTCTTACTCTCCAAGTGTGCCCGTTGGGGAGGGCCCGTTGGGCCCGTCCCCACACCCCCCATTCTCTCCTCCCCCAGCCCCACTCTTACTCTGTCCTCCTGATCTGTGTATGTCAAGTGACCACTATAGCCTTCTTTTTTTTTTTTTTTTCCTAATCAGATGTTTTGGGTTTTTTTCCTAATCAGATGTGCAGTACTTTGGTCAACGTGGGTTGTTTTTAAATGTGCTATACAAATAAAAGTGACTTGACTTGACTTGACTTGACTTGCAATAACAAAAAAGACTTCTTGGAAGCTTTTCGAAACAATGTAGCCGCCGTCACAAGCTGAAAACTAAATCCTTGCTGAAAACTAAATCCTTTTCTGTAAACTTTTGGAAACAAATGTAGCCCCTTGAAGAAAAGGGTTAGAAATGAAAATTTAAACTTTAATATCTCTCTAGCTTTAAAAAGGTAGCTTCAATTTGAACGAAAGTACTTACAATAGTTGCCCAGGTTAATGGTGAATACGGCGGTACAAAAATCGTAGCGCTTTGGTGTACCGTCTAGGAGGAGTAGGGTTTGTAAGTAATCTTCCGTACATACACATATACATACATACATACGGAATGTTGGACCGCAGAGTTTTAGTATTATACTAGACCGAGTGGGCCCGTTGGGCCCGTCCTCGTAGGGTTTCCATTGTAACCGGGAGGGGAGGAAAGGGGGAGGGTTGGGGGAGGGAAGGGGGAGGGAGGAGGGAGGGGAGGGGGGGAGGGGGGAGGGAGAGGGGAGGGAGGGGGGTAGGGGGGAGGGAGGGGGGAATGGGAGGGGGAGGGGGGAAGGGAGGAGGGAAGGGGGGGAGGGAGAGGGGAGGGGGGAGGGAGGGAGGGGGACCTCCCCTTTTCCCAGTACCCCTCTTTCCCCGTTGGGCCCGTCCTCGTAGGGTTTCCATTGTAACCGGGAGGGGAGGGCGGGAAGGGGGAGGGAGGGAGGAGGGAGGTGTGGAGGGAGGAGGGGAGGGGAGGGAGGGGGGAGGGGAGGGAGGGGGGTAGGGGGGAGGGGGAGGGAGAGGGGAGGGGGGAGGGGAGGGGGAAGGGGGGAGGGAGGGGACCTCCCCTTTTCCCAGTACTCCTCTTTCCCCGTTGGGCCCGTCCTCGTAGGGTTTCAATTGTAACCGGGAGGGGGGAGGGAGGGTGGAAGGAGGGGGGAGAGGGATGGAAGGGTGGAGGGAGGGGGGGAGGGATTGGGGAGGGAGGGAAGGAGGGAGGGGGGAGTTAGGGGGGAGGGGGGAGGGAGTTGGGGAGGGAGGGGGAGGAGGGGGGGAGGGAGTGGGGATGGAGGTGGGAAGGAGGGGGGATGAAGGGGTTGAGGGGGAAGGGGGACCTCCCCTTTTCCCAGTACCCCTCTTTCCCCGTTGGGCCTGTCCTCATAGGGTTTCCATTGTAACCGGGAGGGGGGGGGGAGGGAGGAGGGAGGTGTGAAGGGAGGAGGGGAGGGGGAGGGAGGGGGGAGGGGAGGGGGAAGGGGAGGGGGGAAGGGGGTAGGGGGAGGGGAGGGAGGGGGATCTCCCCTTTTCCCAGTACCCCTCTTTCCCCGTTGGGCTCGTCCCCGTAGGGTTTCCATTGTAACCGGGAGGGGGGGAGGGAGGGTGGAAGGAGGTGGGAGGGGGAGAGGGATGGAAGGGTGGAGGGAGGGGGCAGGGAGTGGGGGAGGGTGGGATGGAGGGAAGGAGGGAGGGGGGGAGTTAGGGGCTGTGTGATGATGGAGGTTGGGATTGAGGGGGGAGGGAGGGGGGGAGCGAGTGGGGATGGAGGTGGGAAGGAGGGGGGAGGAAGGGGTTGAGGGGGGAAGTGGAACCTCCCCTTTTCCCAGTACCCCTCTTTCCCCCACCACCAAGCCCCCTCCGCAACGACCCCTGTTGTCCCCCTCCCCAGTCCCCATTCTCAGACCCCCCCCATTCTCTCTCTCCCCCAGACACACTCTCAGTGCTTTTTTCGAAACACTTGCCCCGGTGGCCCACGAGCATAGGGGCCCAATGCTGATTTCTGTATGTTAAGTGACTTGCAATAAAAAAAAATACTTTAAAAAAAGATAAGTGCTTTTTAAGTGCTTGTTTTGAAACATTCGCGGTCACATAGTGCTTCTCACTGCGATCTGTTAGTGGTGCTTTTCGAAACAATGTAGCACCCATCTCAAACAAGCATTGGGAGGATGGGAGGGAGGGAAGGGGAGGGAGGGAGGAGAGAGGTGTGGAGGGAGGGGGGAAGGGGAGGGGGGGAACGGGGGAAGGGGGAGGGAGAGGGGAGGGAGGGGGGATGGGATGGGGGAAGGGGGAGGGAGGGGGACCTCCCCTTTTCCCAGTACCCCTCTTTCCCCGTTGGGCCCGTCCTCGTAGGGTTTCCATTGTAACCGGGAGGAGGGGAGGGAGGGAGGAGGGAGGTGTGGAGGGAGGAGGGGAGGGGGGGAGGGGAGGGGGGAAGGGGGAGGGAGAGGGTTAGGGGGGAGGGGGAGGGGGGAAGGGGAGGGAGGGGGACCTCCCCTTTTCCCAGTACCCCTCTTTCCCCGTTGGGCCCGTCCCCGTAGGGTTTCCTTTGTAACCAGAAGGGGGGGAGGGAGGGTGGAAGGAGGGGGGAGGGGGAGAGGGATGGAAGGGTGGAGGGAGGGGGGGGAGGATGGAGGGAAGGAGGGAGGGGGGGGAGTTAGGGGAGGAGGGGTGAGGGAGGTGGGGAGGGAGTTGGGGAGGAGGGGGGAGGGAGTGGGGATGGAGGTGGGAAGGAGTGGGGAGGAAGGGGTTGAGGGGGGAAGGGGGGGAGGGAGGGAATAGGGGCCCCATGCTGACCTGTGTATGTTAAGTGACTTGCACAACTTTAAAAAACTGGCAGTTGCTTTTCGCAACAATGTTGCAACAATCTCACACAAGCATTGTGACGTCACAAGCTGAAGATGTAAATTTAAAACCGAGCTGATCTCTCATTGGTGCACGGGTGCCATTGTGACATCACGCGCTGAAGCCCCTTCAAGAAAAGGGTTAGAAATGAAAATTTAAACTTTAATATCTCTCTAGCTTTAAAAAGGTAGCTTCAATTTGAACGAAAGTACTTACAATAGTTGCCCACGTTAATGGTGAATATGGCGGTACAAAAATCGTAGCGCTTTGGTGTAACTTCAGGGAGGAGTAGGGTTTGTAAGTTATGGACAGAAATTCTTCGGAATCTTCCGTACATACACATATACATACATACATACGGAATGTTGGACCGCAGAGTTTTAGTAGTATATAGATAGATAGATAGATAGATAGATAGATAGATAGATAGATAGATAGATATGTGAACACATTCAAAGATTCATAGTGAGCACAGGCAACAGGGAAACAGCTAGAGTTGGACATTGATGAAGAAGATGTTCGTTCATGAGCTTGTCGGCATTGACACTGAAGAACTTTCCAATGAGGAGCTGATCGAACTGGACGAAGAAAGAAGTAAAGAAGCTGAGGCAGAGGAAGAAGAAGTTATACCCGAGGCATTGAAAAAGTTCACAACAAAGAAACTGGCGTAGGCGTTTGCTACTGTCAGCAGTGGCGTACGAATGTTGCAAGAAATGCTCGTCAATTACGAGAGATTCGCAAAAGCTGACAGGCAGATACAGGATGCTCTTGCCTGCTATAGGGAAATATATAATGAAAACAAGAAACAAACTGTACTGTCATAACTTGATATCATCCTGAAGAACACTATGCCTGCTAAACAATCAACAAGGTGTCGATGCCCCAGTGCCTTCTCCCACTATTCTCGAGCTTTATCAGAAGAGAGAGAATGTTTGGTAGTTTACGTGTACAGTGCATTAAATGCGTTTTCGACTTACGATAGTGTCGGTTTGCGATGAGTTTCTCGGAACAGA